>NC_038251.2:13837449-14137449 GCF_000004515.6 Glycine max | reverse complement strand
GTTTTTCATCTTTTAAAAAGTTTATTTTGATCCTTTATCTTTTTAAATAGGTTCAAAATGGTTCTTCCGTCCATCTAAAGTTGACATTGTTATTGAGATAAAAATATCGGCGGCTAAAAACTATCATAAAATGTAAGTTTCTTCTTTTCTATTTTCTCCCTTTGCTCCATCTATTCCATCCACAAAACATCACTATTCAAAAGGAATGAGATAATCATCAAAGCAATCAAGATGTTCACCTTAGCAGTGGTGATGGTGGCTCACCGATGGTTTTAGGAGGCAGTGGTTATGGTTACACAGTGGATTTGAGCGATGATGGTGTTTTTGGGGGGTGTTTGGGTCATGGTTGGTGTGTTTGGCTTGGTGAAGGTGGCACAGTGGCTTGGAGGTTGCGGATTTGAGTTGTTTTAGGCGGATCTGGGTGACTAAACTTGATGGTGGTCATGCACACAGTGTGGTGGTTTGGATGGTGCTTGGGATCGTCGGCGTTTACGGGCTATGGTGGTTGTCAGGTGCATCGGTGATAAATGCTTTATTTGCTTACATATTTTAGAATTTATCTTACATTTTCATTACTTTTAATCACTTTTATGCTAATATAACTATTAATTAGGAGAAAGTTTAGTGTCTTTAACTTTTAAGAAATTTTATTAGCTTTTGATGTTTTATTGTAGGAAAAGAAGAAGAATTGGAGATTTTAGAAAAATAGCTTTAGAAGTTCAAATCACACATCTTTGGAAGTACATTTTGAAAGCCTAAAGCCATCATTTTCCTCTTTGCTAGCTAAGGTTAGGATTGAAAGATTTGAGGTTGGGCCTGAGAGTGTTAGAAAAGCACATTTGCTTGTTGTCCACCTGAGGCCAGACGTGAAAAAGCTAAACCTGCGCGTAGGAGTGTTGATGTGGCTTAAGTGGGACTGAAACAAAGGGTAAAAGACCCAATTAAAGAGGATTTTGATAATTTTAATTTTGGGGAGCTATCTAGGGCATTGTGAGGGGCTAGGAAACTCTCATTTGTTCTATATGGCTTCCCTACTAACTCTCATCATTTTGTGCATAATTTTCCTTCAAATTTTGCATCTTCTTCTCTTTTTGTAGTTATATAGTTAAGTTTACTCTTTGTGGAAATTGATGTAATTGAACCCAAAGCCAAGAATTTCAGATAAAGGGGACCAATATAAAAAAAAAAATCATAACTTGAAAATATTTAAAATTTTACATGTATGACATTTATAAAAAAAATTTAGTATATAATTAATATTTTCTTATGAGCAAAAAGAAATATATAAATTGTGTTGAGCATAAGAAATATTAGTCAATAAGTGCAACTAACACATAAACATCCAAGGACGGATAGCAAAATGAGAAGAAAGTAGAAAATTTTCATTTAAGTTAAATGAAAAGAAAATTTCCTTATAGACAAAGCATGTTATTCAAAGTATTTCAAAAATAGATACTTGAGTAACACATGAAAAATTCTTTAAAAAAAATACTTGATTAAATGAATAAGAAATGATAAATGCGTAAAAAAATTAACTAAGTATAGATGTATCATTAACAACAATAAAAACTATAAATCTTATAAAATATTACTAAAAGAAACAATTTTTTTATTTGTTCAAAGTTAATTTTTTATAAATTAATCATTTTATAAAAGATACTGAATTATTTTAAGTATTGTATTACTTATTTTATTTTAAGATCCAATTAAAAAAAATTAACATATAAGATAAAAAAAATATCATATGAAAAATTTTAGAAACATAGTAGGAGTCATGCAAAAAAAATGTAAAAAATTTCTAAAAAAACTTGTGACCATGCAAAAGTCAAAAAGTAAATAAGAAATTAAATATTGTTGTCAAATAGAAGAAAATAAAAAATAAAAAGAATTTTGACTTTTAGATAAAACATTTTAAAAAATATATTAGAAAGAACTTAGAAAAAGAAAAAAGAGACAATAAAATAAGTTTATATATAATACTATGAAAGTTTAAAATCTTGGGGGAGCCATGTCCCCTATAGGCCCCACTCCCTCTCCCTCCCACTCTGATTGAACCCATCCTTATAAAATCGGGAAAAGATAAAAATATATGACACTGTAATAGTAAGAAAGCACATAGTAAATTGATAACATGAACTTTGTTTTCTGTTACAGATTTAAAGTCATTCATGTACTTAAAAAAAATAAAATTATCATCAGTAGTGCTTCCTTCTGACTTTTTCGATCAATTACTGATCTATTATGTTGTTTCAATTTGCAGGAAGTGCTTACGAACTTTAACATAACTTTATGAAAAAAGAAGCTTCAAGAAATTCTATTCTTTAAGTATATTTAAATAAAATTCTAAAATTTATAAAATCAAATAAAAAATTAATGTTTTTCCACACTATTGCAGGCATCTATGTGAATGAAAACATAACCAAAACTGAGATAACATTCAAACAAATTTTTAGGTATGATTTTTCCTATTATATGAGACTAATATGAAAACCATCATGTTCACAAACCTTGCATTTATGGGAATCTCGCATGTCTTTTTCCTTCTTTGCATTTCTTGTATTGGAATTTACGTATGTAGGATTGACCATCCAACATGTCAATCAACTTGTATAAGATTATTTTAGTCTAATCAGTAATCTCAAGTTTAAATTTTAATTATACAATTATGTTAAATACTTAATGGGACAGTTTATCATCCGTAGTAATTCTATAAGATTCAAGAAAGATTATTTCCTATGAAAAAAATTATCGTCCGCATAAAACAATATATATATATATATATATATATATATATATATATATATAGTTTTATAAATATATATTGGTTTGACATTATTTATTTAACACAATTAACTATATAATTTATAAAAATGTTAGCAAAGAAGGGCTATTGAGTTCGGCTTATGGTATGGTGTATCCAAAACCCGGCCCATTATAGGTTAGCTCTTTGTCAAGGCAGTTGGTCTTCAGAAAGTTGCAAGTGTATTGCTTAGTGAAATGAAACAAATTGAGGAACCAAGGCATATTTTTGGTGAAGATACTCATATGATGTATTTTGTTGGAATTGAGGGTGTACACCTCAGAAGTTGTAAACCAATTAGGAAAAGCCAAAGTTGAGAACTTGAAAGCTTCAATTAAGTAGGTATTACAAACAAAAGATAATTAACTGATAGAAAGCTTTCGCACCAGCATATGCAAGGTAATTTGCAGATGACGTATATGGAATCATTTGTAGAAAGGATACATAGTCATTTGTCGATCATCAAAAAGAGTCATGATTAAGTGCTTCATACAAGAAACAAGAAATTTCTTGTCTAAAATGGTGGAAATTCATCCATATAAATCACCATTTCGCTACAATTTTATTAGCCCATGAAAAGAGAAATGACAGTGTAATATGTGTTGACACTATTTTTACCAAATATTTTTGGTTCATTCTCTGTTTGTGACTCAAATTATAGTATTTCTATACCACTATAATGAATAGAAAACAAGGTCTAAAAAAATAAGAAAGCAAACAAAAATTTTATATTATATGAATTTATTCAGACCTATATTTATATATTATTAATATTAAATTCGTAAAACAAGCATACCCACAATGAATGATTTAAGTGGTAAAAAAGTTTAAAAATTAACGGATAATGGCAATCGTCAAACCTGTTGAAAATACTTACAAGGAAAATCATATCAATTTTAGTACTTTAAGCAAGAAACAATCATATAAAAAGATGCGTAAAACTTCTCAGTTAAAAAAAAAAAAAACAGTAAGCATGTGGACAAATTTCTCATACTAAAATCACCACATTAATTATAACATGACAATATATAAACTTTTATAGATTTCACCTCAATATATATACAAGTCTTTTGCATAAGGCAAAAACTTCAATTATCTCGAAGTCGTAGACCAACCTATAGGTGTTTGTTAACATTTCAACATCGGTATTGAAATGTTTGGATATTGAGTAGTGTAGTGGTTGAATAAAATATACGAAAATTAAGTTTTAAAATCTAAAATATCTTTTTATACCAAAAAGTCTAAAATATCTATATATAATCAGCATTCTGTTCCGGTATGATACGTACAATGACCGTTGAATTGTGATGTAAGTGTGTAGCTAGTTACTAGTTAGGTAAGTTTCGGATGGTGAATGGATTGAAGTCCGAGATAATGAGAGAGAGAGAGAGAGAGAGAGAGAGAGAGAGAGAGAATAACTCAAAGCATATATGCAAAGTGAACTTAGCAGAAAAAGGTCGAATTCCTATTTATTGATGTAAAAGTGTCCTCTCTTACAGCTATTTGTGTTGACCAGTGATAAATTGTAGTAACATTTAAATATTCTTCCAGAGTAAGCACAATCTCTTGCCAGAGTAAGGAGCTTCATTAAATAAAATGTGAAAAAAATATAGTTACATTGCGATTTTAAAGATATGGGCATTGGTAATATATAGGATCAACTCAATGCTATACCCTAAAATTTCAAACCTCAACATGATTGACCAGTATAGAAACTAGATTGCACATTCATAGTTTACATATTTGGTAGATCAAATATCAAGACAACATGATGTAATGGACCAGGGTATAGTGTATATGGTTAAATTTCGAAAGGTAAAATTGGAAAAAGGATTTGAACTTTCGTCTCAAAGATTTATATAGGAAATGGTGGTGAAGGGCATGCTAGTCCTAGAGGAAGATTTTAAAATGGAAAGCTCTAAGAAGTAAGAACAGTATATTTTCTTCTATATTTATAAGAAATTAAGCATCCCATTGTTCTTTCTTTACTTTTCCTTTATTGCCGACTCATACTTTTCTGCTTTTATAAATTCTTCACTCGTTTTCCTTATCCTCATCTTTCAGCCTTAAAAGGCAAACAATTGGGTCACCAAAGTACCCAAATCTCCTTTGTCTCAGCTTCAAATTACAAATGAAATCAAGAATTTTCACAGGCAGAATTAGGTCAAATTTGATTAAATTTGTTTCCAAATTTAATCAAAATTTTACTAGTTGTGTTAAATTAGAGTTGTGTATTTTTTTTTCATATCCAACCCAACTGAATCATAAACAAGTTGGATTAATCAAATTTTTATATTTAAAAGTTATCCTTTTGTTTTTAAAAATTAAACTTTTAAGAGCAATAACTTATTTTTTTTTCTAAACTTGTATAAGTATATAATGATCAAATTTATTCAAAAAGAAATCAAATTATAATATTATTTGACTAAATAGAATTAATAATTTTAATGTTAATATGATATTTTTATTTTAAATAGAAATAAATTATTATATTAACATGAGAAAACATAAACAAAATTAAGATAGAGATAAAAATAACTTAAAAAAATCATAAGTAATTTAGTTTAATAATTTAATAAATTATGTGAACTAAAAATTATATGTATTTTATTTACTAATTAATTTATATATAATAATAAATTTAATTATATGATACGGATTGAGTCAAATTAAATTAAATTAAAAAATAAAACTCATTATTTAATTTATATATAATAACATCTTAATTAAGATTAAATTTTATTCCAATATTTAAAAATTCAATTCAATATAACTGAATTGAATTAAATCATACGTAAATTTAGACCATGAACTTCCTTAATTAAACAAAGAGTCTTGAAGTGAGTTACAAAGAGTATGACCCCACGAAATGTGGGGGGCCCCTAACAATCACCCATATTATCCGGTCATAAAGTGTCATAGGTTGTGACTCATGAGTTAGTTTCAGTTTCACACCTACAAGAGTGTGTGCTAGTGGGATGTCTTTATTTTGTCTTTACTTTCAGTTTGTAGTGTTCATCTAACTAGCATGTCACAGCAAATTGACCTCACGGGGTTTTATTTAGAAACTAATTTTCAATAAGGGTTCATTTTGAAATATTTTTCGTTGAGGGTCTGTTTGGTGTAAGCATTTCGCCGAGTAGCATGACGAAACACATATTTCGCCAAGAGGAACAACGAAACATACTGTATTTCGCCAAGAGGAATGGCGAAACACATTGTATTTCGTCAGTACAGATGGCGAAACACAGTTAGCTTATGCATGTCGTCCACGTGGCAGATTTCGCCAGTACGGATGGCGAAACAACATGTGCATGTCGTCTGGCAGATTTCGCCAGTACGGTCTGCGAAACAACTTCAAATTCAAAAACAGCTTCAAATACAAGGGAGAAATACATGGACAGTGGATGATCTAGTGTCGTATGTGAAAAAAATAACCATTTTATCTGGAGAGCAAGAGAGAATCACTGAACCTGTTTTTGAATTTGAAGTTGTTTCATAGACCGTACTGGCGAAATCTGCCAGACGACATGCACATGTTGTTTCGCCATCCGTACTGGCAAAATTTGCTACGTGGACGACATGCATAAGTTGACTGTGTTTCGCCATCCGTACTGGTGAAATACAGTGTTTCGTCATTCCTCTTGGCGAAATACAATGTGTTTCACTATTCCTCTTGTCAAAATATGTGTTTCATCATGCTACTCGGCGAAACGCTTACACAAAACACACCACCAACGAAAAATGTTTCAAAACAGACCTTTATTGAAAATTAATTTCTAAATAAAACCTCGTGAGATCAATTTGCCGCATGCCACATCAAGTCATTTACAATTCATTTGGCTCCAAACACATTGTAACATTTTTTTTACTTAGGTATAAAGTATTTATTATTTTTATTAAATAATTAATTCTTATCAAAAAAATCTTATTGAATACTTTTGGTAAAATCTTTTTTTTCAATCATATTTTTTCTTCATAAAATTCAAACTAAAATTTTACTTAATGGGCTAAATTCAATATCACTGAGAATAACAACTTATTAATATAAATATGTGATTTACATCATTTTGATTTTATTGATGTTTAGTAACTTTTATATGCTATTAAATTGTGTCAATCAAACCATTTTTGTATTTTAGTATTTCATTACTAACTTTTTAAAACATAAATGTATAAGTGTGAAATTTTAGCACTTTTATTTGTTGTTAAATTGTTTTGATATAACAATTTTTATGTTGCTATAAAAGACAATTTTTATATTTTAGTCAGTTTTTAATTAAAAATAAATTTACAAGTGTGAAATATTAAGATTCTATTATTATAATTTATGTATATTATCTATCTTCATAATTATCCGGTTTAACTTCATTAAAAAGTTATTGTTTAAATTAGATCGTAGGTCCCGTGCAACTGCACGGTTATTAACAAAAGCAACAAGAAGAGAAAGTGTGAAAGGAGAATGCGTTGAAAGTAAAAACTAAAAAATAAAGCTTCAATTACTATCCAACCAACATAAGAAGATCGGACAGATTTAATATATTTATTGATTAGAAATATCACCATTAATTCTTTTATTATGATTATGCAATATAAGACTTTCCAAGGAGTACGTTTAAGTGTATATTATTGCAGCAAAAAAATGCACTATATTATTTATCTATAAACTATGTGTAGTGTAATATTTTAATACTAGTTGATTGGTTAATTATTGTAGGTTAAAATATGTTTGTAATTTCTCATAAATATTTAAATTTTATGTTTTTTTCAAAATAAAATCATTTTTGTTCCTTAATAAAATAAAATAAAAAATTGTTTCTGATCTTTAACATTATTTTAGATCATGATAAAATAACAAATTTTATGTTTATTTGTGGATAAAAATTTTTTATTTGTTATTAGTACATTTAAAAAAAACTATTAACAAATAAAAATATTATCAAGAAATAAACAAAAAATTTACTAATTTATCAGAGAATAAAACAAATATCAATCATCAAAAATAAAATTATTATTCTATTAAGAACTCATTAAAAAAAATTATCAGAAAATAAACATAAAATTTTTGTTGTTTATTAGGGATCAAAAATATACTTTATTGATTATTACGCAACTAGTATTTTTGTATGTATACTGTATAGACTAAATATTTATTTTGTATTATTAAATTGATAATTAAAATATTAATAAAAAGTATTTTTAACGTAAATTATATTTAAAATTTATGATAATAGTTGTGTGAAGAAAAAAAGAGCACCGTGATGGATTAAGATTAATAATGTTCTATTAAATATGTTTTAATGATTAATATTTTTTTAATTTATAATTAATTTAATATATTTTTTAATTATAATTATTTATTAATTATAAATTAATAAATTTGTAATTTTGTTAATTTATAAAATTTATAAAATTAAAGAATTAAATGTTACAATTAAAAATAATAAGAGAAATCAAAATTATAATTTAGTCGTAATTTTTTTAATCATCAGTTGAAAAACTTTAAAGCATGATCATTTCTACAAACCTAACACCCCTAACAAAACTTACTTAATTGAACCAAATTGACCATCAGGGGTAGCTAACCTTCATAACTCTGTTGGTAACAGCATTATTGATCATATGATAGTTGGGTCCCATTAATGACACATTTTGACCAGTCCCTTTCCCCAAAATTTTCCTGGTAGTAAAAAACAAAAATTGTGATTTAGCTTCAACCAAAAAATTGTCCTTCCTTCACCTGTGGCAGTCTTGAAATTAAGTGCAACATGGAAGGCAATCACCCTAACTTGTCACACTCTCCTTGCTTTATTAGCTCTCCAACCTCAACCTGATACTAAAGCTTTTAATTTTGTCTCTTTTTTTCCTTTCTTTCTTTCTTTCTCTCTTTTCTCCTTTTAATATACCTTGTTTTCTTCCTCCTTGTGTTTTGACCGTTGCTTTTTTTTTTTTTCTCTCAACGTCTTTCTCTGTTCACACCTCTCTCTCTCTCTCACTGATTCCTTCTCCACACACACCTTATGATCAAAACACTGTCGTTTTCCTTCACCTTATTGTAAGGTGTGTTCCTCCCTTCTAACCTTCACTTTTTTCCTACTTAACCAAATCCAATGTTAACATGTGTTTGTCATTTTTTTTTTCATTGTACTGGCTCTTCTCCTCTTGTAACCAATATATACACTTTGTTTGAGTGTTAGAAGCAAGAAATTGAAAAAGGGTCTGATGGAAAGTTTTGTCTTCCTGAAAATGGGTACTATGTTTTTATGTTTATATCACGCTCTTTTATGCTTTTATTTTTAATCTGTTCTACACATTGTTTTCTGCTTTTATTTTGTACATATATAGGTTTTCTCTTTTAACATATTGCTATATGAATGTTTCTAAATTTGTATTTGTCTATTTTACATTTGTTCTTCTGTTAACTCGGCTAATTGGCAACTGCTTCAGTCTCTGCCTTTTTTTTACTTTTTTTTTCCATTTTGAAGATGGTTTACTTGGAGGCTTAAGTTGATTTTTTTTTCTTTTTTATCTCTATATTTGGAAAAATAAATAAATCCCAGATGAAAAGTTGTGTGTTTTCTTCTTGTATTCTGGTAAAGCATACTTTGGTTTTCTGGGAATCATAGAGGAAAGGGTTTTCTGTTAGTATTAAGCATGCCTGTATTTTCATCACCCTTCTTCTGGCTTGAAAATGAAGAAAAGTATCCAACTTCATTAACATTGCTAGGCTTGTTTGTTTCAAATATATATATATATATATATATATATATATATATATATATATATATTTCTCTTTTGGGTTTACTAATGTGTGATGGAATTTCAGTGTATGTTATTGATCTTTTCTATTTTTGGTGACAGATTTATGATTTCTTTATAAGTCTGGTGAGACATAGAGAAAGGTTCTCCTTTTGTTTCCATTTCAATGCAAGCTTGAGACACTCATTCATAGGGGACTAAGAAGAGATGGGATGTTCACATTCAAGGTTGGATGATGAAGAGGCAGTTCGACTTTGTAAAGACAGAAAGAAGTTCATCAAACAAGCTGTCGAACAAAGAACTCGGTTCGCCACTGGACACATAGCCTACATAGAATCTCTGAAAAGGGTTTCAGCAGCACTTCGCGATTACATTGAAGGCGATGAGCCTCGCGAGTTTTCATTAGACACGGTCATCACCCCACCTTTCACACCTGTGAAGAAGAAAACTGGCCCAGGATTCATTCCCATATCAGCAAAACCCTTTGCTACAACAGGGTCAATTGAGTTTGGAATTGGACCAAACTCTACTTTGAAAGTGAATTACCTTAGGCCTGGTGGTAACCCAGCAATTTCAGTTGAAGAAAGGCCTCAATCCCCAGAAAGGGTTCGGGTTGAGACATATTATTCTCCAATGCAGCACTATGGCATTAATGGATTTTTCAACATGCAATCCTCACCGGTGAATCCCTCAATTTTTGCTTACTCTCCCAATAATAGGCCTGTTATCCCTCCACCTTCACCTCAAGCTTCCCAATGGGATTTCTTTTGGAACCCTTTTTCATCATTGGACAGTTATGGTTACCCTTCAAGAAGTAGCATTGAGCAAACTGCAATGGATGATGAATACAGAGGACTTAGGCAGGTTAGAGAAGAAGAGGGAATACCAGACCTGGAAGAAGATGAAACTGAACATGAAGATTGTGTTGGAAAGAGAAATGTAGCAGAAGAAAGAACTACACACGATATAAATGCTTCCAAAGAAGAAGTTATTGTTGAAGATGTTGATGATGATGATGATGAGGAGGAGGAGGAGGAGGAGGAGGAAGAGGAGGAAGAAACAGACATAGAAGATGAAACTAAAACTGAGCATGAGGCCAAAGATTCACAAGCTCATGGTAGTGCAAGTTTTGAAGTAGCAAAAGCTCAAGCTGCTGGTCATATTGAATCCAGACATAGGGAAATGACAATTGGTAAACAAGAAGCTGTGGAAGAAACACCAGGTTTTACTGTTTATGTAAACCGAAGGCCAACAAGCATGGCAGAAGTGATCAATGATCTTGAAACTCAATTCACAGTTGTCTGCAATGCAGCCAATGATGTTGCAGCATTGCTAGAGGCCAAGAAATCTCAGTATTTATTGACATCTAATGAGCTTTCAGGTTTGATGGAAACAAACAATTTATATTTTCATTTTGTTGTAAGTGTACTTTCATGTTCATTCTTTCCATATTAGTCGGAATTATGAGTGAAGTATTTGTCAATGGAAAATAATCAATGAGCAGCCTCAAGTTTGATAATAAACTCCATTGTAAAAATTCTTATTTATGGAGGAGATCTCACTATGAAAATGTGCTTGTATTATATATCCGGAAATCATCTTTCATGTTTGTAATTCCTCATTTGATTCAAAATCCATTATGAGTGAATCTTGTTTCTTTCAGTCGTGTCTATCTGTAAATTTTCTGAAATATTAATTTGAGTTATATTTCATTTGCAGCATCTAAGTTGTTGAACCCAGTAGCTTTGCTCCGATCAGCTTCTTCACGCTCTTCTTCATCAAGATTTTTGATGAATTGTTCAAGCACTAGCACGGAAGGTTGTGAGGGCACTAAGGATCTCTCAGCAGAACATTGTATGTTATCCGGTAGTCACCACTCCACATTGGATAGATTAAATACATGGGAGAAGAAGCTCTATGAGGAAGTCAGGGTATGTTACTGAACTTATCTTATATCTGTGAGGAAGTCAAATTTCTCAAAAAAGATTTCAATGAAGTTCTCTCTGGTGACATTCTTAGAAACAGATAATTGCTACTTAAAGAATAATCTAAAAAAACTGGTGCTTATGCTCCATCTTATTATCAGTTCACTCGTAATGTAGAAAATCCTTCAGATTCTTATACTCTTACTCTTGAGGGATGAACAAAATCAATGATTCACTCGTGTTATGGATTTATCAATGGAAAATACACCTCTTGTTCTTTTGGTTATTACCCGAAATAGCAGATGAAAATAACTTCGCATAGTAACTGTGTATGAGTCATCATAAAAGTGGTTCAGCTTCAAATCACTATGCCTCCAACTAATGAACATAAACCTTTCTGTTAGATGTTTGACAGGATTGGGAAAAATGACAACAGATGTCAACTTCAACCATTTAAATTATATTCAGTTATTTTTCTTTTGGTACAATTTAAATTTTTTATATTTTTTATTATTGTTGAGGGCGAGCCCTGGTGCAGCGGTAAAGTTGTGCCTTGGTGACTTGTTGGTCATGGGTTCGAATCCGGAAACAGCCTCTTTGCATATGCAAGGGTAAGGCTGCGTACAACATCCCTCCCCCATACCTTCGCATAGCGAAGAGCCTCTGGGCAATGGGGTACGAAGTTTTATATTTTTTATTATTGTTACAGGTCATTATGCTTGTGATCACTTACAGTTTTATTTTAATGTTGGGAAACTTATTAGTTACTTTGGCCACTTTCTTCTGCAACAGTCTGGAGAACGTGTCCGAATTGCATATGAGAAGAAATACAAGCAACTCAGGAACCTTGATGTAAAAGGAGAGGACCCCTCTTGTGCAGATAAAATAAGAGCAACCATTAGAGAACTAGATACTCAGATAACAGTTTCAATACACTCAGTTGAAGCTATTTCAAGGAGAATCGAAACTTTAAGGGATGAAGAGTTGCATCCCCAACTTCTTGAATTGGTGCACGGGTATGTATAAAAGTCAAATACACCCATACATCTTTGTTTTCTAGATGAACTAAACCCCCTTCTGCCAAAATTTGAAGTATTTTAAGACTTCAAACATATTTCTAATATTTTCATAATTTCATTTGATCCTTTAAGAAATATAGGACTGCTAGACTGTGTTTGCTACTACTAACAAAATTTCTGATAAAGTCATTCTGAATGACTTATATAGTGAATTTCTGAAATGTTTCATTACCTGCTGCTGTACTTAGTTTTAGAATTTTCCTTTGTCACTTAATGCCATTAACTTCCTGAGCAAAACCCCAAGCGCAGCATCGAATTCTACTTTCTTGAATTTCACTTTAAAGAAAACAGCCTACCACTGCCTTATGAAATGCAGATATGTCATATATCACTCTGGTACTGCATGTAGTTACTTACATTATGCTTGTTGATTCTTCAATTATACAAATGACAGGCTGGAAAGGATGTGGAAAGTGATGGCAGAATGCCATCAGACACAGAAGAGAACCTTAGATGAGGCTAAGATTCTTCTAGCTGGCACTTCTTCTAAATCACGTGCCAGAAAACAGTCTTCCATGTCAATGACTGATCCAAACAGGCTGGCGCGTTCAGCCTCCAATCTTGAATTCGAGTTAAGGAACTGGAGAAATGCCTTTGAGTCATGGATCACTTCTCAAAGATCCTACATTCATGCACTAACTGGTTGGCTTCTTCGGTGCATGAGATCCGAGCCTGACGTATCAAAGTTACCTTGCTCTCCTCGCAGGTCCAGCGGCACTCACCCTTTGTTTGGACTGTGTGTTCAGTGGTCAAGGCGCCTAGATGCCATACAAGAAAAGGCAGTGCTTGATGGCTTAGACTTCTTTGCTGCTGGAATGGGCTCCCTCTATGCACATCAGTTAAGAGAAGATTCTAGCAGAATCTCATTTGGATCAAAGCAAAGCAATGGAAATATGGAAATGGTGGAAGTTGGTGAGGTGGAAGAGGTAATGGCTCCAGAGAAACTGGCTGAAGTTGCTATTAAAGTGCTTTGTGCTGGAATGTCTGTTGCTATTAGCTCACTGGCAGAGTTTGCTTTGGATTCTGCTGAAGGGTACAATGAAGTTGTTAAGCAATGGGACAATGGGAAGTGTCAAAATACTACTTCTAGTGAGACTAGAACATAAGATGTCTCACATTTTGTGTCTATTAGTTTAGGCTTGTTTAGAAATGGGTGTATGAGAATGTAATTATGTATTTAACTAACCAATACAAAAAGTAGAATAGCAAGGGCAATTGCACATTTGCACCCCTATTGTTAAAGTGGATTTTCTTTTTTGTTTTTCTGTCTAAATCCCTCGGTTTCTGCCTTCTCCTGCAGCCACATTCAATCCCTCACTTTCATCAATTAATTTCAACTTGCATTTTTTTAAAGGCGGGTAACTCCCTCATTCTAATCCCAATTTTGTAACTTCTCCCTCTTATATCTTGATGACAACACGTTTTGCTGTGGACTTCAATTTTTATTTTTTATTTTTTTGCACAGCACTGTGGACTTCAATTGAATTTTTTTGGCTGATGCTAGGTGCACCTAGCATTATTGATGGTGCACCCAGCACTTAAGTGGAAAATATCTAAATACCCCTACCAATTTTTTTAAAAATTTGTACACCCAGCAGTACAAATTTCTTCTGCGCCTCGACTGTTTGTCTTCTTCTTCCTTCCGCGACCTCAGTTCGTCTTCTTCTTCCTTCTACGTGTGGTTCTTGCTTCCGCGGCCTCGACTATTCCCAGTAGTGTGGTGGTGGTGCTCTTCACCTGGGCTTTGCACATTCTTCTTCTGGTTGTGCTGCTCCATCGACGTCGAGGTAAGTGTGTTGTCCCTTTTGTGTTCGTGCTTCCATTTCTGGTTTTGTAGTGTACTTCATAGGATATTATTGATCCGCATAGGGATTTAGGTCATCCGTAGTTGCTATAGGTTAGGATTAAGATGATCTGCAATAGGAAATAGTTGATCTGTAAGGAGTTTTGCCCGGCAAGTAGGTTGCGGATCAAGTTGATCCGCATGAAGCTTACGGATCAACTTGATCCGTAACCTTGTTGCGGATCAACTTGATCCGTAAGACCCTATTTTAATTATTAAAAAAAAAATCAGGTTAATTGAAGATGAAATATGATTTTGATTAGCGTTTAGGGTTAGTTTAAGGGTTTTAGGCTGAAGTAGAATGCGAATGAATAATGAACTAAGTTTCATATTATGATGTAATTTTGTGATGTTGATTTGCTTTGAATTTTGATTTTGGTACATTTGACTATTGACATTGTTTGGTTTGTATTGTACTGTTTGGATTGTTTGATGATGAACATGTTCATATTGGTTTGAAAGTTGTTTAGTTTGTATTAGTTTTGACTTAAGTGGACTAAGATACTAATATTAGATAAGATTAAAAATAATGATAAGTTAAAATTTTAGCAGTTTGGCTCTAGCTTTGAACCTGGTGCCCATTTGTTTCAGCAGTATTCTACAGCCACAGCCACTTCTATATCTAGGCAAGGCTATATTTGGCTTTGGCATGTTGGTGAATCCTTTCAACTTAGAGAATTAAAAGCTACAAAACACAACATATCTAAATTGTTTTTACCATCCCATTGACAAAAAACCGAAAGAAAAGTCCAACAATCCTCATAGGAAATATACACAAAGTTACTCCTCCTAAAAAAAATAAGATACACACATTAATGTTTTAAGAGTTTAATTTGTATGTATTGTCAATCAATTAGAAATCATGGTATGTATGACAATCAATTAGAAATCATTATCCTATCTGCCTTTCGATTTAGATACATGTTGACTGGGCACCTCAATTTGTGTGTTGACAATGCTTATGATGTAGCACACTACAAGATTTGAATGCCATAACAAATGCCATAACAAATGTCATATACAGTGACCTTACAATAAGACGTAAAAGTCAAGATTGATGGTTGCCTGCATGAGACAAAATCTGTTCAGTTATGAGTGAGCTAATGGAGCAGATAATTTTTACTAGACTTGGACCAATAGAAAGCACATAACAATTAAACTTGAATATGCCAAGTCAGCTAATATTGTAATAGACCAAGAGAGATATATACATAGCAATTTTTGGCAAAACCAAATAAGTAAAAGATTGTTGAAAATAGTAGACACAAATAAGCCAATATTTGTCTTCTTCACCCTCAAACCAATCACACTTAAACATCAATAAGTTGAAGTGACCATAATAGTCTAACTCAATTATATCATTGATTGCTCCATTGTGAGTCAATGAAATCCCTAGAGTCAATGAAATGCTTAGAATTTGCATGAGTTTAAGTCAATGAAATCAGTGTTACACCAATGAAATCCTTAAACATCCTTACAACTTGCATGACTTTGAGTCAATGAAATCAGTGATGGAATTTGTGGTACACATTTGCAGATCATGGTTAGGACTAGAGGCTTAGGTCGTGCCTTAGGTAGGGTTATTGGCAGAGGTCTGGGGAGAGAGGATCGTGATGATTCAGATGATGCTCCCCAGCAGCGAAGGCCTGCAGCATCGGCACGTACGGGAAGCTGCCCCTGTTGTCGAGGATGAGCCTGTGATAGCTGGGGACGAGCTAGTGGTAGCTGCAGACGAGCCTACGGCAGCTGCAGATGAGCATGTGGTAAATGTGGACGTACATGGACCTAGTGCAGAGGCTGCTGTAGATGAGCCTGAGGGATTTCCAGGTGGACCGAGCGACCCATCAGTGATTACCGAGTATGCTGAGCATGTTGCAGCCAGCGTATGGACGAAAGAGGTATTTATAATTTTCAATTTATGTTATTTTTTAAGTATGTTTTACTATTGAAATTTGTGTTCCTTTAAAATATTATGTTAATAAATTGTCTGTTCCTTTATACTTCAATTCAGGAACGTCCTGAATTGAAGTTATCCTCCCATGGGAGGAAGGTGTAGAAATTAGGTACGCTTGTTCCTGCCATTGAGGGGCTAGTTGCTGGGACAGGACTAAGTCCTTTGATCGCCTGTTCAGTAGACACTGGCAATCGGGGACTTATATATCCTCGTTTGTGGAGAGGTGGCACAAGGAGGCTAGTAGTTTCCATCTTCCCATAGGGGAGGTTACCATCACCCTGGACGACGTGGCATCTCTTCTTCATCTTCCCATCGTTGGCGACTTCCATACCTTCCAGCCTCTGCACATCGACGAGGCGATGTTGATGTTGGTTGACTTACTACTGGTCTCAGGAGAGGTAGACAGGGCCGAGACAGCACATTGTCATGGACCATATATACGCCTATCATGGCTACGAGATATATATCAGCGCAGATGTCAGGCCGGACATTGGACAGCTATAGCTCGTGCCTATCTTTTTCATCTTCTAGGTTGCACTCTTTTTGCTAACAAGAGTGCCACCCATGTTCATGTTGTCTTCTTAGACGCTCTGTGTGACCTCGGTCAGACTGGGAGGTATGCATGGGGAGTTGCTGCCCTGGTGCATATGTACGATCATTTGAATGATGCTTGTATCAGCACCAGCCGACAGCTTGTTGGTTACATCACCCTCTTACAGGTAATTAATATGTTTTTGATAAGTTAATTACAACAATATTTCAAATAGGGTAATTTAGACGTTCATTTGAAATTTGTATGATTTTCATGTAATCTTTGTAGTGTTGGATATATAAGCATTTTTCGTCAGTTGCGGAGTGCATCGCTGATCCGGACTACGACGAGGTGTCACCACGTGTATGTTGGTGGATTGCGATGAAGGTGACTATGAAGACCATATCCACAGCGACGTATAGGGAGCGTCTAGATCAAATCAGGATTCTAGATGTCTGATGGATGCCTTATGGGGAGCATCGACCTGTGCAGGAGTTTCATTTGATTTCATGCTTTTCCGATCAACTCCGCTAAGGGCCCGTTGCTGTCAAACACCGACCAGAGAGGGTCATGCGCTAGTTTAGATACGTCTAGAGTATTCTTGCACCGTCTATCGATTCATGGGAGTCATTTGATGAAATAGACGACAGGTGGATGCACTACTCAGACCTTATTGCGCCAACAGGTGAGATGTGTGTTGTGTCAGGTCAGTGTGCGCCCGATTACATGGACTGGTTTTTCGTCATTTCTCATCCATTTATGACTGCGACACAACCATTAGATCCGTCGCGAGATGCACCTGCGATGAAGCCCAGACATATCCCTCAGGTCCCGGAGCCACATATCCCTCGAGTCCTAGAGGCAACAGCAGCATCAACACATGCCTATTCTGATGAGGACGAGCCCAGACATGCGGTGGTAAGTTTGACTATTTGCGAGATATGTATTAAATGTCATTTACGTCAATTATTTTAATACTAATTTGTGTAATTTGTTTGTTTTCTATTTAACATGAGGCTTGCCATGCGATCGCTGAAAGGTTGGAGCGTCATCTCAACCTAGGGATAGTCACGCTAGGCACAGAGACACATGAGGTCATCAAACAATGCCTCAGGATTGTCAGGGGTGTCACAAAAGACCACATAATGTATGTGAGGTCTCGACGTAGGCGGCGCACTGATCAGCCATAGTTTCTTTACACATTTGATATTATCATATTTGGACGATGTATATACTTTTCTTGTATTTGAAAACATTTTTGTTTTTGAGTGAACATTTTGTATATTTTAAGTTATTTTTGTTTATAATATTAGTGTTAACGTTTAAATGTTATTTTTAAATTACTTGATTCCAAATTCATTCGTTCGTCGAAATAGTATGAATGTCATTTAAAATTGAAGCAAACAACTAAAAATTAATTTGAAATAATACGATATGGATGTAATTAATTTAGAAATTTTTTATTCTTATTCTCTTACTAAAAACTATTTTGAAGCAAACTACCTAATTTCTATGTCATCAATATTATTTTTCATTTGATGTTATTATAAAAACAAAGAGACTAAATTAAACACATTTTAGCCCGCACATAATTCAAATATTTTTAACCATTTTTCTTCTCTCCTCAATGAAATAACTATGTTTCAACCCGAAAATGCTTGTGTATCAAGTTGACGCTCATATAGAATTCGGGGGAAAAATTCTCCATACCTTAAATTGCGGGTTATAATTAAATTTTTAGTTCCATAATTTTTATATTTTTTAATTTTACATTATCTGAGTCTAAAAGTATCAAATGAGATGACATGGTATTTAGTTCAACAAGTTTTAGCACATATGCTACTAGAGGAAAGGTTTTCATACTCACTTTTTTTCTCTCAAAGGAAGGAAAGTGGAAAATATGAGATATTTATAGTTAAGGGTGGAAGGTTTTGGAGGGTTTCTATAGACTATAGTCAAAAAGTGAATTTATACTTTTGATTGGGTTTTATCGAATTTGGATGAAGTTATGAAAAATTCATTACATTTTTTAGAATTTTAATTTATTTATATACTTTTTAAATATTTATTTTTTATTTATAATTTAATTCAATTTTTATATTTTATCTGTCAAAGAAATTTTATAATTCAGTCACGATCATCTATCATTATCAAAATATCATTCAATATTAAAGCTTACATATTTTTATAAATATACTAGCATTTAATTTGATTTCTTTTATACTTTTACTTTTATTTTCTTATGTTGTTAAAAAAAACAAATATTTTAACTTTACTATCATAAATCCATTAAATATTGATGTCACATTTAACTAAAGATTCATTTGATATAATTTTATAAAGGTAAACAAATAACAAAAAACACAACCATTAGGATAATATTTTTTTAATCACATGCTATATTTTAATTAGATAAACAAAAGAGACATAAAATAAAATTAATAATTTGAATCTATTTACAGAAATAAAATAATATCAAAATTAAGAATTAACTAACTTTTTAGTGTTTAAAATTTTTCAAATGGATTTTAGTTCGTAAATAATTTTTTGATTGGTCATGATCTTCAAATATCCATTCTATGTCATCACACCATACAATAATACGATCATATAACTTTTTTTTTTTAGTCCTTTTTAGTTGTTCCAGATCATCACACAACCAGAGAAGGCCTACGGTCGGCCTTGAACAAGATTCTTGAACTACCAATAAAGTGTATATATGTAGAGGGTAGACATGCATTAACATGTCTTTATTTATGGGTTATAATAAGATTTAGGGTCTTGTTAATCATTATTTTTTACTAATTAAGAAACTAAAATAAATTTTTTTATCAAAAATCATACAAGTATATATTTAAAATTATGATAAATTGCATTTTTTATAATTAAATTTTTAGTTCCATAATTTTTATATTTTTTAATTTTTCATTAGTATTTTTAGTTTTATTTTTTTTTCATTTTTGGTCTTTCCTTTATTTTTATTATTTAAAATTAGTTCTCATTTTTCCTTTTTTTTATTTTTTCATTTATTTTATATTTAAAATTAATTTTAAACACCGACAAAAACTAAAAGTTGTAGAAAAAAATTGAAAGATTAAATATTTACATTTAAAAAAGTTAAAGGAATAAAAATTTAATTGACCTTTAAATTATTATAAACAAGAAAAAGAGTTAGATTCCTTTTACAGTGCTCACACCACCAAAAACCAACGCCTTGTCAATTTAAAAAATCTGCAAGATTTTGTCCCTACCTAGCCTTTTACAATCCTTATACTTTCATCCTAGCCTTTTACAATCCTTATACTTTCATACAAGTAGTATGATCACAGTTTTTTTTATTTATTATTTAGTCTCTTTGTTTTCTATTTTTTTATTTAATCTCTCTATTTTTTATGTAGTTCATAGAAGGGGAGTTATTTTTTTTATTTTACATTTACTCTCTTTGTTTTTTATCTTTCTATACTTTTTTATTTACCAACAAATTTATTTTTTGGTCCCACTGTTATCATTTTAATTTAACGAATTTGTTGATTTAGGCAAACTTTGAACATAAAATAATCATCATACGGTAATGGATACGAATTCAAACATTACATTAACTTCAACATAGTGGAAAGAAATAAAATTTGCATCAAATACTACAACTAAGTCATGTTAATTTTGCGACAAGGACAAGTCGTCTTCCATTTCCATTACATGTTTACTAAAAACAGCTAAAATTTCTATTGATCCAAATTTTTTCCAGTAATTAGACTGCACTAACACCTTCAGCACGTCATCGTTGGTTTTCAGCTCAATTATTTCAAATTTGATAATTTTATCTAAATACTCATAGTGACTTGGTTGCCGAAAAAACAATCGTCTTACCGTTTGTGTTTCATGAATACCATAAGGGGAAATCCCATGAGGCGCAACTTGCTTGATCAAATCCTTTAGTTCATCCATGGTACATCCGAAAGAAATATCAAACTTTTTGGGATTTTTTCTGTGAATGAGTAACCAACAAACTCATTTTGGGGTGGCATGTTCGACCTCCCATTATAATATAGCAGGGCATCATGAGTATGGGTCATAATGGGTTCGAGTAAGTTTAATATATCATCTGGTGTTTTACCAATGGTGCATAATAACTCAATCGGACCAACACTTGAAAATTGATGATTACATATTAACATTGTGTTAACATCATCATCATTTTTCAGTTGCATACATTGAAAGCGAAGATGGTTACCTGTATCTGTGAATGGTTGCCGGTAGTAAATTTCATCCAAATATTGTTTGTCGGTTAGCTGAAGGGTATTGTATATTCTAGTTTTTAATGTTTGAAAATCACAACCGTTAGGTACTTGAATGGGTACTGGAGTGGAAGTTTGAAAATAAACATCATTGTCGTTGTGAACAATGGATCCATTTGGAAAAATAAAACCTAATGTCGAGTTCACAATTGTCTAACTGTTTGTTTCTCCCAAGAATGTCATACTTTGTTCTAAGAGTTGGGTTAGGATAGAATGTGTGATTTTTACAGTGTTCGGCTGTGTCATATATATGCATGAGTTTAAGTATCATTGCTTCAATTTTTTAAAATAAATACATACGCGTGCACATGGTTTATGTCTGTGTTGTCAACTACACCAATGACGTGACATGCTTTATCTTGCATCAGATCTGAATGTGTAGTCAAGTCTTGCAATGTCCTGTCACGCTTTATGTTAACACGCATGCATTTCACAATGTATTGTTAACTCAGACAACGATTTATCATACAAGCATACTTTATTTTAGTTGCACCAATTAATTTTTTTCTTAACGCAAGAATTAAGTAATAAATTTTTTGTTAACGGAACAAATATACAAAGACAGATAACTCTAATGTGAGATTCAAATTCAAAACGATCAGTCATTAAAAGGTATATGTTCAATCATCATTTATGTCAACATAGTCTCTTTTGAACATCATGAAGCTTTTGTAATGTTGCATTCTACTAATATATGGAGTTAGTCACTGCTTCACCTGAGGATGACAATTTCTAGACTATAACAATGCTACAGACGGTAAAGGACAACGGTCTTTTAAATAAACTTATCGTACATTCAAAAAAAAATATTAACTCAATCGTACACAACTTATTGTAGCGTAAATATTAAAAAAAACACTTTATATCTAGAATGTACCTGAACAAAATGATTGTCATAGACGTGACCGATACAAATTATGCAATGCACTAAAGAATCTGCCGGTGGTTGACTTCTAAGAGGAAAGAACGTCATGCTTTGTTGTTGAGATAAGGATACAAAGATTACATTATACCTTGATGCAATGAGATATCCCATGTCGGTTATATTCATCCACTTATCCAAAGTCACCTGAATGAAACAAATATAAACATCAAAGTTAATTTTAAAGTTAAGTCTTAAAAATCAAAAACATAAATTAAATATCTTGGTTAACCCATCAACAAGTAGTGACATCCTTAATTCCTCAAATTTGTTCGTGTCACCAAAGAGCTTGATATAGTCTTCTGAGAATTTGTCAAGTTCTTTAAGCAGATGGTTGCGGACCACCGACCAAGAGTCTTCACCCATACCTAATAAACCGGCAACCGACCGATATCCATAGTTTTCATCAGCTTTGACATCAACAATGTTATGAATGAAGTCGTGGATAAATGGTTGAAATTGATCCAACATAGGCATAATCCTTCTTGGATTGGGCTGCTCAGAAGATGATGCATTATGCCTCACTGACGAATTGCTATTTTGCATAGAATGAAAAGCATCTACATACTCCCAATAAGATGGATCGCACTTTGTTGACCTTGAGTTTCTGTTCATCGGTTTCTTTGGTGCACCTTTTGTGTTAACCTTTGCTGGAGGAGGACACATCGAATTATGATAAGGGTATGCAATTTCCCAAAGTTTAGTCTTCAGAGTAAACTTACCACAAACATCAAGTTCTTCAAATCTTTTGGATATTGTTTCCATTTCTTCCTTGATGCTCACTTTGGGCTCAAATAACCCTTGGTCTGAAAAACTGAGTCTCCTCCAAAACATATAGATTGAATTCAGTGGGATCCAACCAACAACATATTTGGATAACTCACAGGCACAAGGAAGACCGTGCGTGCTTCTCATGACACAACCACAAGTGGAAGGATTCTTGCCAGCATAGTGAACACGCTCAAATTCAGCAGCAATCTGATTTAAAGCATACCTTGAAATCAATCCAAGAAACCTCTTGTATAAGGTTTTTTTGAAGACATGTCCAACGACATGTGTACTTGTTTCAAATTATGCTTTAATTTTTGTGTGCTGTAGCGTCATCATGTTGTTCATGAGATCCCAGACACTGCATAAGTCTCCAAGGCTATTATGTAACACTCTTTTTAAAGCCCAGTGAGCAGATTCAATCCTACATTTCAAATACACAAATAACAATAAAAATATACAACAATAGAATTCCCTCAATTCATCAATGTTAATAGAAATAATTGAACAATTTCATACTTGTTTGTTGTTGTGTTTCCTAAGTGCATCACTTTATTTGTCCAGGCGGAAACAAATTTTTTCTTGTGTGGGATTATCCATGTTTCCTTGACATAGTTAACAAACATTGGCCAAGGTGAACAAACCATTTCAAACTTCTTCAGGCACTCATCAAACTACTACTCCGAAGGACAATCAACAAGAGTTCCCCAGGCATCCATGACATACTCCCAAGCAATTCTTTGACCAATTAATGATTTACATTTGGCCTTCATATTATTGTTTATGTGAAAGTTGCACAACAAATTTGTACACTCAGGAAATACAGTTTTCACTGCATTCATCAATGCTAGGTCTCTGTCAGTCACAATAACTCCAAGGAGGACATCACGTCTTAAAAATATACCTCGGAACCGTTCTAAAGCCCAAACCACATTATTAAGACATTCACCCTCCAGATATGCAAAATCAGCAGAGAATGTCATCCCAGTTGGTGTCATCCCAACAAAATCGAGCAGTGAGAGTCTGTACATGTTTGTTATGTAGGTACGGTCTATCAAAAACACCAAATTACATGCATTGACTAACTTCACTGCATCAAGGTGACACCAAAAGATATCACGAACCATGTCTTCATCCTTTAATTTGTGCCAATGAATATACTGATCATGCTCAAGAAGCTTCCTTAGATGTTGCATTTCAGTATCATTTCCTCTTATGGAAGAACGGTACGCACTTCTTGCATTGTATATTTGTTTGATGGTCGTACAACTATTGGCATTGTGCTCCTTCAAAGTTAGCAAAATGTTTCTTGGTTTGACCATTGACTTTGTCATATGAGCAATAAGTGTCTTTTCAGCTTTAGTCAATCGCTTAGCATATGGATGTCCAACTAATGACTTGGCTAATTCATGATTATAAATCTCAAACATCAACTTCACCATCCAGCCTTGTCCTCCAACCACTGGTTTGCCACGAAGCTTGAAGGGACACCCACATTTTCTACTCTCAGTATCTCTTCTAACAAATTCTTTCTTCCTACACCTATACAGCCACTCTTTTCATAACCAATTAACATAAACGAAGTTCTTCCTCTACTACCAATGTTTGTGTCAGACCTTATAATCACCGCCACAAATCTGTTTTCATGAGGAACGGATCGAGCCCACCGCAATACATCATCTCGGTTGTCAAACACCTACAAAGCAATCCAGAAAATTTCAGTTTTTTACAACACATTCATTTTATTAAATCACTCACTATCATGAACATTATTACCTGAGAAGTATTGAACGCATCCGAGCAATCAACATGTGGTTCATTCACACCACATTCTTCTTCATTTTGATAATCCATATTAACTTCTTCAGACATTATACTGTCATACATCCATTGATATTCGTTCATCTTAACAATAAATCATAAATTTCAACACAACATACAACACCTAACCGAACTATACATAACATACAAAATCATACATAATAACTCATGATTAGTAACTGCACTATTATACACCTAATCTTTTACTGTCAGTCACAATAACTCATCATTAGTAAAATGCAAAAACCCTATATTATTCTACACGTGTAAACAATTAAAATGCAAAATGACAATACAAACAAAGTAATAATTAAAAAATAAATAAACTTAAATAAAGGTTAAAATTTCAAAATCCGTATAGTCTTACAGATCAACTTGATCCGTAAGGTTTCTATGAATAAAGTTGATCCGTAAAAGGCTTACGGATTAAGTTGATCCATAGAAGTAAAATCAACATACGGATCAACTTGATCCATATCAACCTTACATATCAACTTGATCTGTACGACTTACGGACCACCCTCACGCATACCCAACACAAATGCATACCTCGTATGCCGACGACAACGAACCAACCACCGCAACAATGAACACCGGCACCTTCACCTTCATTGAATCTAACCAATCGCAAGGAAACGAAGAAAATACGACGAAGCATTGTGCACCGAAAAGAAAAGACGAAGAAGAAGAACTACGCAAAAATGGTTGGTGCTATTTTTAAAAAATAAAACAACTTTTAAAAGGAGAAAGAAGGCACAGGGGCAATTTTGACATTTTAAAAAATGCTGGGTGTACCTAGCATCAGCCAATTTTTTGTTTGAGTACCTGGCTAAAGTGTTTGGATGATAATGATAAAATAAAGTGATTGTGATTGATGGTTAAATATTTTTATAATAGCAAATTAAGAGTAAATTTCAAGATAAAATTTTCTATCCAACCTAAAAGTTATTTAAAGTTACTTCAACTCAAAATTAATTATAGATTTAAAATTAATTTTGAACTCTTTTTTAATATAAAATCAAACATTGTAAAAATTTATCTAAAATCATATGTTTACTCAATCAATTTTTCAAAGTAAAATCAAACACAGTAAGTAATTAAAGACACATTTTCCGTCGTGATTTTATGAAAACAAATTGCTAGCAAGTTTAAATCTTAAATAGCTCACCAACTTATGCAACCAACAACCTTGATTAAATAATAATTCTAACTAAATTCAACCATTTCCCAGTTACAGAATAGCAATACTTTTATCAAATGGGAGATTTTAAAATAAGATGAAACTCCTACAAATCAAACAAATCAAAGATATATTGACCACTGGTTTAATTTGGCATATATCGTGATTATAATCTACTAAAATTTAAAGATATGCACATCCTTTCCTGTTCAACTTTCCGTGCTTTTCTCCTAAAATGAGACTTAGTTCATGCATCAAACAAAAAATAATATCATCGTGAAGAAATTAAATGTGATCTTTCTTGGTACATGAAAATGAAATACATCCATTTCAAATTAATTTTATTTCTTACTTATCCTTCGTAGGCTTGTCTCTCATAAAAGGGCTGATATCTCTGGCATCTCCATCTGACAGTATGCACAAGATAATAGTAAAAATATCCCTCCCAAAATATACATGTACAAGGCTAACAGAGCCATAGATCCTCTCAAATCAGGGTTCATTTACCACAACTCAGAAACCTGCACCATATTCCAATGAAAATATATAGCTACTACTCTTAAAAAAATTTCAAAATGGATCCTATGATAGGAAAATTTGATGTGAATGGTAATTTTCCGTACTTCTAAATTTGGATCATACACAAGAAAAGGAGGTTCATCTTCCACATGCGGTCAGTCTAGGTTAGTCATTGAGAAGAAGATAAACAAATGAATTCATTTTCATTCATGGCCTAAATCGTCATCGTCTAACTCCACGTCAGCATTATTTCTGTATCCAGATATGACACTGACGAAAAGAACAACAGCAACTAGCTGTGCTATCACAAAATATTTAGCCCTTCTTTTAAAGGTTTTCTCCTCCTTTGTTGGAGGCTGTCTTTTGGGTTTAGTCCTGGGCTTTGAACCTAAGAAAAAAATGACAAATCAAACTACATTAACAATGACAGAATATATGATCTTAAAATAGCAAATGAAACTTTTTTCACATAACTATTAACTAGTATATATTAACAGTGGAACAAATAGTTTTTATTCCAAAAACTAAAGCATCATAAATAGAAAAAAGAGGTGAAAGATGAATTTAATGCACTAGAGGGTATCGGTGCCTTGGAGACACCAAATTAATTCAAGGAGTTAATCTCAAAATAAAGAATGAACAGTAAATTGTCTGACTATTTTGTATTTTGTATTTCAATATGAACTAAGTAAACAAGTACAATATAATAAACATTCATAGTAAAATAAAAAGTTCAAATGTTCAAGTTATAAAACCCATTCCCAAACACAAACAATTACCATTTTTAATTTTCCGAGTATTTTAGCCCTTTAGTATCTCCATTACCAAGTTAGATGACTGGACTTATTTTTCAAATTTACCAATAAAATGCTAGATGCATGCCATTCCTGAAACAAAAAGGTGCACCTCAACCATCAAGAGGTGCTGACCCCTTCTAGCAACTTGCCTCAGCACCTAGGCATGCCTTTACGCGCATTCGACTAAAACTTATACAAACTACTTCATAGTTCGTAGTAAGCATTCTGAAATGAAACCTCACATTTTCCTATGTAAATAGAATAGAATAATGTTTTCTTATTCAGTTAACACAGGACAAAGCTTACATGGCTACTCAAAGCATCAAATCAAATGCAACTAGCATGAACATTTATTTTTATGTTTTATGATGCAAAGCTTATGAAGGGTGAATATGGCTAGCAGAGAAACTGCTTAGATTTATACCAAAAAGGTCTACATAAAAAGTTATTTACCTTCTATGGGGATTGATGAAAAGGTACCAAAGCAAAGAAAGAGGCTTACAAATGGTTTTTACTGACTTGAAAAAATCATATGATAAAGTGTTAAGTGCTGTAGAAGGCTTTGGAAAAGAAAGGCGCTAGCCATACAAGCCAATGTATAATGGAATAACTACTAGTGTGAGAACTCCTGGAAGCAAGACCAAGAACTTTCCAATAAGGATAAGTTCACATTAGAGTTCAACCTTGAGTTTTTACTTGTTTAGTCTAGTCTTTTATGTGCTTACCAGGGACATACAAAAGATTATCCCTAAATGTATGTTTGTGAGTTGTGACTGCAAAATACCTGTCAAGCTAAAAGGAAAGTTTCATTATACAGCAATATGACCAGCTATACTCTATGGTAGTTAATATTGAGCTTTAAAGGGATAGGCAAAAGTGGGAATAACAAAAATAAATGTTAAAAAGGACATGTGGTCCCACAATAAAGGAAAGAATACAAAATGATTGTATAGAGGAGAAATTGGTGTGGCACTTATTGAGGAAAAAATTATAGAAAATCGATTAAGGTGGTTTGGATTTGGACATGTACAAAAAAGGCCACAAGAGGGAACAATGAGGAAAGTAGTTTGTATGTTTTAGCAATGTAAAAAGGGGTAGAAGGAAGACCAAAAAATATATTAGAGGAAATTAAAAGGGATCTCATAGTGAATATCCAGGAGACTTTGGCTTTTAACAAGCTCAATGGTGTTGTGGAATCCATGTAGTTGACCTTATCTACTGGAATAAGCTTATGATGCAAAGCACATGATCAGAGAACAAGATCACAAACCTAGAATCATTCATTATGTTCATAGCTTGTTTAATTTGTTCCTTCCACAAGTATGGAAACTAATTATCATGAAATTCCACATCAAGAGTTGAAACAATACTAAACTCGTTCCTATAACACTTGGCAACTGGAAACCTACACATTCCCGAATCTTCCGGTCCATACTACCCTATTGTAGTTATAGGAATGGTACTATCCTATTGCTAAAATATCAAGCCAGCATATTTCAAGACACTTTTTCTAATAAAATCATTACTACAAGCAATTCAGAGAGAGAGAGGAGTTCTGTGGAAGTTATTTGAAGTAAAAGGTAAAGGAAAAGATATATGCACTGGTTACACTTGTCAAAGAAATCCATCAAATAAATCCTAAAAATATCTTACTGGAAGTTGAACGGCCTCTAGAAGCAGATGAAGATGGATCTGCATGAAAATCTGGACCATTGGAAGCAGAAGTGCCAGCTTCTATAAGTTCTGTCTTACATCGTTGCACATATCTCACTAAATTGGCATGTTCCAAAAAACTGGTCTGCAAAATTGATGATTCCTGGTAGTACATAAATGCAGGAACAGAAGTTAAAAATTTTGCCTCAAAAATCTAATTCCCAGTGCTTCTAGTAAACAATTGCTGCTAGCCAGTTACACAAATAGCACTTAGCTCAGGAGCAAAAATAAAAAAGATAAAACATATAATCTATAATGTTCATTAAGTGGAGAAGTCAAGAATCTCAAGGGTAGAACAATGTAAAAACAACTAAAGTACAAAGGATTACAACACTTTTGAGGCAGCATTAATTGCACAAGTTTCCTCATTCAAGAGTATTTCCCAGTATCTGGTTATGCTTCAAGAATAACATTTACCAACACAAAGGAAACAATGAATCACAAATTATCAATCTCCCATTTGCACTGCTTTGTTCACAACAGCTCTTTTTATAATTTTTCTTACATTTCTTATACCAAAGACAAGTATTCACATCCAAAAACTTCCAAATAGAGCTGATTGCAGCCTAAAAAAATATTACATCTCCAGTCTAACATATAATAATAACATCAAGCAAAGAATGGTAAAATTGAAGTTGGCAGGCAAACTGACAGTTTATGCCCAGTCTTTAACTGTTTCCAGAATTAGTGTTTTTTTAGATTTAGATAACATATAATTGAGGGCAAGCCTTGGTGCAATGGTAAGGTTGCTGCCTTGTGAACTGAATGCCATGGGTTCCCATTTTGTAAACAGCCTCTTGGCTTCCAGGGGTAAGGCTGCATATATCAAATCCCCATTCCTCCCTGATCCCACTAGGTAGGACTTGCAAGCCTCGTGCACTAGGTCCCTTTTTAAATAAGATCTTCTTTAACATTAATTCCTTCAGAATAACTAAACAATTGTATTCATTACATGTCAAAATTAGGTTTCCAAACTCTTCGTCCAATACATATACAGTAGATATGGAGAAAATTAAGGGTTGGAAATTATAAAGTTAAAGAAGGAGCAAATTATAAAGTTGAGATATGGAGAAAAGCTTTAAAATTAAGGGGTTTTCATTAAGTAGGAGTAAGTAGGTGCATACGGAAGATAAGCTCAGAAAGAAGCAAGTTAGCAATGTTGCAGGGGCGTAAATTTGGAGAGTGAGTCATAAAATCAGTTGCAACATAGATTCTTTGTCCAATACTTATTGATCGGGGATTTCTCACCCAAGTAGACACCACATTAGTCGCTAGAGTTTTCATACTATCTTTAAAGAATTATATGTCAGAATCATGGCATGATTGATATTAATAATATAACTCACAGGTAAAGCTTGAAGAACAACTAATGCATGCGCAAGAAAAATAGCATCCAAGCTTGATGGCCTGCATAAACACAATAAAGCATGTGAATACATTACCAGGAGTTCAAAGTCAAAACTTGATCTCAACATGAAAAGAACCCAAAATGGTAGCACATATTGCTCTAACAACGTATAATTTGATAAATAGCATGGCTAGCTGACTCACCTGTTTTCAAAGAGGAAGTTTTGTTCCCCTAACCAAGTCGACAGAGCATCATATGCAGAGTTTGCTCTCCCATAAATCTGTTGATCAAAAACAGCTACATATGATTACCAAAATCACATTGAATGTATGTATAAGGGGAGCATATTAGTCAGAGCGAGAGGTGAGGGGAGCGGATCCTAACTGTATAATTCAAATGGATGCTAATTAAAACAATCTTGGCCATAGTGCCAAACAACCTACATGGATGGTCAAGATTGTTTTAATTAGCTCTTACCTCTCATACTCTCACTTGATAAGCTCCCTATATATGAAAGGAAAGAAGCTAATAAAAATAAATCCTACAATGGAACAGTACATAGAATTCTCTCTCAAGTGTCATCAGAGCAAGTATCAAGAGAAACTAAGTAACTAACCTCTTCTTCCTTTACTTCAGCATTGTCTTTACTTATCCCATGTTTCTGGTTTACCCAATAAGCTTTCTTCCAAAAGAGGATCTTACCTATAGGCCAGGGAAGATCAGAATAATAGATGTTATAAGCAGAGGAACCGTCACATCCCACCCACAGTTCATACTCAAGTGCATCAGCAAGCCAAGTGGTGAGCATCACTTTGGTTGTTATCCAATCAGGGAGAGAAGAAACCCCAGTATCTAAATCATCATCCACATTCCTTTTCAAGCACTCAATGATACCCTCCTTCTCATTATTATATGTCACAGAATCACCAACCTCAAAGTAAGGAATCTGATCTAAACACCACAAAACACAGCCAAAAATAAAAGTAATTAAAAACATAAAATCAAACATATTCAAATACCCATATGCGAAAAAAGAACAAAAATAGTAAAAAGAAAGAAACTTCATCAAATGGGGTATGAATGTAAGTAAGATTACCCACCCAGAAGCCTCAAACACAATTAAATGGTTAAAAGGCCAAAACTTCGAAGAAAAATAAATAAAGGGGCTATTATTCTTATGTAAATAAATAACCAAATTTTCTTTTCTAGCATAAAAGAGATGAAGAATGAGGGATACCAGAATCAGGGTAGTTAGGGTGGTAGTCCAAGTTGAAGGGAAATTGAGAGAGCTTGAGAAAAATGTAAGCAGATAAGCATTGAGGGCAACCCGTTGGGAGGCCAAAACATGGCTTTCTAACGACAAGGGTGTTCCTTTGTGTACTCTCATTCGGTTCAGTTGCCATGCACAAGAAGAAGAAGAAGACGAAGAAAACTGTGATGGGTCAACTCAAAACTGAACAAGGAATAAGGGGAAGGTTTGTTCGCTACAAGCCTACAAGAAACAAGACGTTGGAAGTTGGAACCAAACCAGGGTTTAGGATACTACGGACTATGGCTTGAGAACGAGGCTTCCTTGTTTGGGTGAATGGACCAGGCCATACTGGATCCGTACAATTTGCATCCGAGTTTAGGTCTATCTTTTCAGGCTTTTGCTTTGTGCACCCAGCATATTTTTGAAATTCCAGAAATACCCCTGATTATTTCTTCTTCTTCCTTTTTCCTTCTTCAGTCATTCATTATGTTGCTTTCTTCGCATTCATTCATTCTCGTGAGAGGAGAGGTCCTTCATTGTTGTGTCAACATTAGTCGAGGGTACAAGTGTTATGGTGGTTCGTCTACAAGTGATGGTTATGTTGGTGGTTGGTGTGGTTGTTAACGGTGGAGGTAAGGTATTGATTATCAATCTGTAAGAACCTTACAAATTTCTAATCCATAAGAACCTTACGGATTGTCAATCTATATGGTTCTTAGGATTATCAATCCATAAGTTCTATTTTTTTTAACTTTTTTTAAAAATTTGTTTTATTGTTTTTTAAAACTAATTAGTATTATTATTTGAAATCTTTTTAAATATGTATAGTTTCTTAATTCATTTGTACCTTTTAGTTTTTATAATTTGAAAGTGATATTTATTTTAAAATAATTTAAAATTTTATTTTATTTTGAATGTTTTTTTAAGTCCTTAAATGTATGGTGTGGTTAGGGATCGTTTTTTTGTTATTGAATTTTTTTCAATGTTTTGTTAAAATGGATAAAGATCAATGGATGCATGACAGCGTAATATCTGAAGAAGTTGATATGAATGAAGAAAATGAAGAGAAACCTGGCGTGCATCAACACGTTGATTGTTTTGATACCTTCAATACTTCTCAAGTATTAATATGATTTTTTGTTGTTGAAGTAAATAAATGTCTCTTGAAGACTAAACATGTATGAATTGCATTATAGGTGTTTGCTACCCATGATGATGTTTTGCATTGAGTTTAATCTGTTGCTTTATGATATTGGTTTTGTGGCAATGATTACGAGATCAACACAAATACTGGTATTAGAGAGGAAAGACCTCACCTGTTTTAATTGGTTATAAAATGAGTGGTCAATATAGGGTCAGGAAGAAAGATTTAATACGAACCGTTACTGACAGTAGAAAATGTGGGTGTCTCTTTAAGCTGCGTGCAAAACGAGTGGTAGGAGGCGAAGGATGGATAGTGAAATTAATGTGTGGGAGTCACAATCATGAATTGATTAAATCATTAGTTGGACATCCATATGTTGGTCGATTGACTAAGGATGAGAAGATTATTATTGTTGATATGACAAAGTCAATTATGAAATCAAAAAATATTCTTCTAACATTGAAGGAGTATAATACCAACAATTATATAACAATCAAACAAGTATACAATGCAAGTATTACCAAGATCATTTGCTTCTTAGTGGTTATTTGAGAATCAACTTAAAACTAATTTATTGTGTCAGGATCCTACGTGGATAATAAGTGACACCATTCATCATAAAGTTATGGAGGATGAAAACTATGGACAGCACATCAAAGTTGGTTGTGCTTTAGTCCTCCGAGAGGTGTTATCTACCTATCCAATTTGGATTCTTATTTTGTGTTAAACATAAATTAATTTGTGTATAACTTAATAGGTACCTATGTTCTCCCCTTTTCCTCCACATACAAAATGTTATTTGAATATCACTCTTAACAATATGATCAAAATAATCTTATTAACTTAAACACTACATTTACCTTCGGTCTTCAACCACTTTCATTCTATACTTATGTTTTCTTAGTGAATTTCAGTGTATTTTCTAATTGAAACTTCATAACACTTGAGTTTAACATCCAACAATATGTTTTACCATCATCTAAGGAGTTTATGTTTCTCTTATCCCATGAGACTTTATCTTATTATCATATGTTCTATTACAATATATTAAACAATATACTCATTCGTCACTAAATTAGGTTTATTAGGTTCCAGTCAATTTTCTATTAAATGTATGTTTGTTTTATTGTCAATTTGTAATACAATAAGTAATATCTTGCTATGGTTCATACCTGAATACTTACTCTTTCAACTTTTACAGACATTAGGTTAAACTCTTTTTTTGTACATCTCACAGTTAATTATAAAAAAAACAATGTCATTAAATTTTTTATAAACAATATTTAATAACTATTATCAAGTGCCCAAATAAATGGACAAACGGGCCACCAAAAAAGAAAACCACAATACACAATTGCCAAAGCTTAACACGAACACTATACTCTCCAAAGGCTCACTATGCTTCAACTCAATAAAAAGTACGGATCATCATAAATGGGTCTGGACCCAACTCAGCACCCAAATTGTTCAACACGTCATCTCATATTTCTATTTAATTTAACAGGAAAACTTACATTAATGCGTCACCATCGAATGACAATCCAATCTATTAATGTCAAAATTAAAATACTAAATATCAAACGACTGATAACAAACTTACCCTCCCATGGATCACTGGTTTCAAACTTCAGAACCATATTTACAAACTTCTCCACCAGTGAACCACTTACTTGCTGGTTTCCCCTATATTCAAAAGATTTAAATACCTCAATTTCTTTATTTTCTCTCTCTCTCCTTATCTCTTTCCCTTATTATGTTCTCAATAATAATCGACTTAAAATCGCTCATCTACTCAGCTGAGTCCTTTTTTAACAGTTGTTAACTTCAAAATTTATCCTCAATTATCATTTTTTCGGTTGGTTGCCAGCATAGTAGCATCAAATTAAAAAGATTTTTCACAAATTGTGTTTTTTTATAGTTTCACAGATTTAATTTATTTTTAGAAAATGTAAAATTGATGACACTCACACACTATTTTCATTTAATATCATTTGAATTGATATATACAAATTATTTATATTTGATACTAAATTATTTTCATAAAAATATAAAATTGATTTTATATTCTTTGAAATTTATTTATATATTTCTAAATTTAATAGTTTTTCATATGTCAGTTCAAATATTATTAGATTTATTTTTAGTCAAATATATTTAATAATATTTTACTTGAGATATAAAAAAATATATTTACTAATATATAAATTCTGGTTAATGTTTTAAATATATGCAATAATATAATATTGTAAACTGAAAACAATGTATTATGTATACATTATTGTATTAAAATATTAACATAGTTAAGAATTTTTTATGATAGATTTTTCTTATAACAAATATGAAAACCTTCTACTTCCATTTTACTCATTCAAAAATATTGAAACATTCCTGTACCCAATACTATTTCAGAATAACAATTAAAGAATTAATACTTTTTTAATAAATCACAACAAAACATATAGAATTTTTTTCCTTCTCTTTAATATTATACTTTTAATAAAAACTTGCATTTTGAATTATTTATTCTTTTTCCTTAAAGCAATAATTGGCATCACGTTTTTTTTATAATTATTATACGCTGTATATTATCAAATGTATATATGATACATAATACATTGCTTTCAATTTACAATATTTTATTATTTCATTCAATGTATTAATTAAATGTCAAGTATACATATTAACATTAATCTTATATTATAAAAAATAATTTTAATAATAATTTTTAATATGTCAATTCAAATATCATTAATATATTTTTTATAAAATATATTTAATAATATTTGAATTGACCTATAAAAATTTATGATATTTAATAATATATAAATCTAAATTATTTAAAAAATATATACAATTAATTTTATATTCTTTAAAAGCAACTAATTTAAATTTATATATTATTATATTTTTTTCTTATTTTACTCATTCATAAGCATTAAAGAATTCCTTATACGCAACACTATTTGAAAACAACAATCGAAGAATTAATAAATATCTTTTGAGACAATGCACAACAAAACATGGAAATTTTTTCCATCGTCATTAATATTATGCTTTGAATAAAACCTTCCTAATTAGTAGAAAGGTGGAATTATTTATTGTTTTCCTAAAACCAATAATTGGCAGCATTAGTGATATTATTTAGTAGAGTTTCCATGTTTGTCCTATTCGGCCTCTTAGGACAGAGACCGAAGCTATGAAATAGCAAAAGGAGGAGTGTGGAATTAGCGCTTTTTCTTCTTCTTTTTTATCCATTCGCAGAGACAGAAAAAAGAAACGCACGCAGCTTTTGTTTCTTCTCTCTCTTTTTAGTATTTAAATTTAAAAAGTTAAGGGAAAAAAAAAATCCCGTTTCTCTTCCTCACTGCACTCTTACGTTACACCCCGAAACTCAAACCCGTCAACATCTCTTTCTCTCTCTGCGATGAATTAGGGTTTTGAAACAGTGAATTTTCACCACCTCAGGTTCTCTCTTTCTGTTATTTCTTCAACTACTTTCTTTCTCGCTTTTGATTCCAACGCTTCTTTTTTTCTTTCTCTGTAATTGTGTGTGTTGCATGGAATTCACCTTCTTTTCGTTCGTGTTATGGTGATGAATGAATTGATGATCGTGGTTGGTTGCAGAACTGTGTACGAGTTCGCGCTTGTTTGGTCAACGAGATAAATTTCATAATTCGTCTTTGTTTTGACCAGTAAACCAAAGCTTGTTTTTTTGTTTAGAATTTTTTTAATGAATATTTGATTTTTCATTTTCTTCTTTGATTGAATAGGTTGCTCTTGATGATATTTTAATGACGGATTAGGTGTTTGAGTAATTTATGGTTTCATTAAATGGTTGTTGTGCATGGATTGCTGGCATCAAAGTTGAAGTTCCTATTCAGTGTGGTGTCATGCATTTAAGCGACAAGATATGGTTGTTGTTATTTGGTTTGTGTTAATTGGTATGTGGCCTCGGCGAAATTGAGTTTTTACGCAATGCTCCTGCAAATTCATGTGGAAATTTGGATTACATGCGTTAATTGAGTTTTTACTCGCTGTATTAATTGATTGGAGCTATTGTTTGTTTTACTAAACTGGTTTACTTTTGTGGTGTAATTTAGCAATGGTGTTAAGTTGTATTTCTCTTTAGGAGTTTATACTGACTTGACAATTTTGGGTGGTCTTTAGGAGACAATGTTATTTTTGTGATTTTCATTACAGAAGAAGGGGACAGATAATCTTTCTGTAGTATGGCAACTGAGAGTCCAATTAGAATCTCAGAAGCTGGTGGTAAATGGCCGTCTCATAAGGAAGCTGCAGCTTTTGGTTCACTGTCTCGTAACATGGCAACAGAGGATTTGGGTATACTTCTGAAGGGCCATAGGTACCAGGGTGGTGGAAAGGATGTGGCACCCAATCGCAGTGGCAGTGCACCTCCCAGCATTGAAGGCTCATTTCTGGCCATAGAAAACCTTTTACCCCAGCATAACACCACCCAGAATGCAAGCTTTGCCAACCTAAGCAGCGCTATGCAAAATTGTGAGTCTGAAGAACAATTGCGAGCTGATCCAGCTTATTTGGCATATTACAATTCCAATGTCAACCTAAACCCTAGACTTCCTCCCCCGCTTACATCCTGGGAAAATCGCCATCTAGGACGTCATATTATCAGTTTTAGAAATAATTGGAGAATGTCTACTACGGATGATAGTGGTAAAAGTTCTTTACATTTGCCTCAAAGGACTCTTTCCACGCACAAGGAGGAGTCTGAAGATGATTCACCCCAACAGCCATATGATCATGAATTAGTTAAGGCAAGTGGAATTTGGCGTAGTCCTGATGCAGCTTCATTGGCATCTCAGCACAAAAATATGGTTGACTTAATTCAGGTGATTATATTGACATTAACTTCTCAATTTTGTGAAATACGTTCAGTTTTCTGCATGTAAAATACATTTTTAAGTCTCTTACATTTTCTTTCATGTGAAATTGTATGTTTATCATATGTTTTGTCCATTTATTTTCTCTAGTTTAATTTTGCCTTTTGCTTACTGCAGTGGGTAGTAATCACAATTATGGTATTTTCTTTTTCTATTTTTTTACGAGTTGTTAAGTATTTGACTATTTTTTACCTCCTGAATAAATTTATATTGTGAATCATATTTATTTTTGTTCAATACTCAAACTTTCAGGAAGATTTTCCTCGCACCATGTCACCTGTATATAATAAGTCTCTTTCTGTAAGTCACGGACTAGTGGATAAACCGATTGATTTAGAAGCTGGTTCTAGTTCTTCTCATGGCCCCCCTGTTACTACAATAAAGGCTGGTAAACCTACTATAGGTGCAGATGACATAAGGGTGTCATCAAGTGTCGATACCCATGCCCCAGTTGCAAGCTCATCATCTCTTGAATCCACTGGCAGCATTGGTGTTAGTGACATTGCAACTGTTGAGTCTCAACTAAAGGCTCTTGGTGTATCTAATGTACCAAATTCAGAAAGTCTGAGTTACGAAGAAAAATGGAAGGCAAGCTACCAGAACAATTTGATGCGACACCCGGGATTCCAGCAACAAAACAATCCATATGATGTTCCTAGTGCCAATTCTCAAAATTTAAATTCTGTGTACGTTGGTAGGGAACAATTTCCTTTTAATTCCAGCAAGTTCTCCAATGTCCAGCCACTACTGCAGTCATCTGGTTTTACACCTCCCCTATATGCCACAGCAGCTGCTTATATGTCCTCAGCCAATCCATTTTACACTAATATGGAGGCGTCAGGTATATATACTCCACAATATGTTGGTGGATACACTGTAAATCCCACAGCTTTTCCTCCATATACTGCATACCCTCCTCATGGTGTTCTACCTCTTGTCGTTGATGGAGCTACTAGTTCCAATTATACTCCACTAACACCGGGGGTTTCAATTGGGGGAAACATTTCGCATGGAGCTGAGATGGTACAGACAAACAAGTACCTTGGGCAATTTGGATTTCCTCCGCAGCCTTCTTTTGGTGATCCTATGTACATGCAATATCATCAGCAACCTTTTGTGGAAGGATATGGTATTTCTGGTCATTTTGATCCACTGGCACCTAGAGCAAGTGGTGTTAGCCAAATTAGTCCTTATGATTCGCAAAAAAGGTCCAGTACTGGTGCTTATTTGGATGATAAAAAATTAACTGATCAGAGAACTTCTGCTAATATGAACTCAAGAAGAGGTGGAGTATCGATTCCTAGTTATTTTGGACACATGCCAAACATGGGTTTTGTAATGCAGTATCCGAGTTCACCACTTCCTAGTCCAGTTTTATCAGGATACCCAGAAGGAAGTCCTGGCCTTCCAGGAGTTAGGAATGAAATAAAACTTTCCCCTGCTTCTGGAAGAAATGGAGGCGTAATATCTGGATGGCAAGGTCATAGATCTTTTGACAGTGCTCATGACCCCAAAATGGTTAATTTTCTTGAAGACTTAAAATCTGGCAAAGGTCGAAGATTTGAGCTATCCGATATTATTGGACATATTGTTGAATTTAGGTAAGTAACCTTTTCAATTGTCTTTCCAGCTATCTAATTGATCAGTTTCATGGCTTAGATAATTACATGTGATTTTTAACTCCAGCTCTGATCAGCATGGAAGTCGATTTATACAGCAGAAGTTGGAAAGTTGTAGTGGCGAAGAGAAGGCATTGGTGTTTAAAGAGGTTCTTCCACATGCTTCTAAATTAATGACTGATGTATTTGGTAACTACGTAATACAGAAGGTGTGTTTTTTAAGTGATGTATATTGTCATTAACCTTAAGAGTTGTTCTTATGGCTCTGGTCTAATTTTGTCCCATCACACGTGCTTAGTTTTTTGAGTATGGAAGCTCGGAGCAGAGGAGGGAACTTGCAGATCGACTTGTTGGCCAGATACTGCCTTTGAGTTTGCAGATGTATGGCTGTCGTGTAATCCAAAAGGTATATAATCTATAATTTATAATGATTAACATAGCTTTGGACATTAGTATACATTTATATCATTGGTATGCTTGACAGGCCACAGCTATTGAAATCTGTGTGGATGTTTTGATTATGGATTTTTGTCACTGTGGCTTTGTTTCTGTCATTGAATCATCCAAATCCTAACATGGTTAGCATTTAGAATTGAGATTTATTAATGCTTTGTGCACATCCAAATCCTAACAAATTATGTTCTTAAAATGGGTTGTCTAACTAGGTTTGCCTTTTCTGCACCCACCAGCATCTTGTGGTAAACTTATAACCTGGGTTGCATTCTGTAACTAGTTGCTTATTTTCTAATTCTACCTTTCTTCCATAGCCACACTATAGTCCCCAAGTAATTACAAATCCAGTGTGTTTAGATTGTGTCATAGATACCTTGATTTGGTTAGCACATGAAACAGGTTAAAGGTCTTTCATCTTTCTCTGTTGTGTGTTCTCTTCTGCCCTTTAATTTTTTTTTAAATTTCATTTTTTTAATTGTTGAGCATTTATGTGTGTAGATTGAATTATATAATGTGCATATCAAAACTTTAGAATAGTTGCCGCCTGCCACCTACTATCTCTCTGCAACGGATTTGGGTCTTTGGGGTTGGCTGATCTGCTTTGACATTTTGGATTGACTATTATGGTCAATAGTCGTCATTCACTTGGAACATTTTGGCATCATTTGATTTATGTAGCCAATTCCACTTAGTGGGAAAAGGCTTGGTTATTGTATAGTGCGCATATTGTGGTCAAGTTTGTTTACCTGGTTAATTTGGTACTCAGTTTTATTTACTTTCCAGCTGCACAAGAAATTTGAAGCATATCTATTTCCTCCAAGCTTTGAACATGTTTTTCAAATATTAGAAAATATGTTATCTATTCATTTTATGTCCATGCAGGCACTTGAGGTTATTGAGCTTGAACAGAAAGCTCAGCTTGTTCATGAGCTAGATGGAAATGTTATGAGATGTGTTCGTGATCAAAATGGTAACCATGTTATTCAAAAGTGCATTGAATCTATTCAAACCAAAAAGATTAGCTTTATACTATCTGCATTTCGTGGTCAAGTTGCTACTCTATCAATGCATCCCTATGGATGCCGAGTCATACAGGTAAACTTATTGCATTCCCTTTCTTTCTAAAACATTTTCATTTTTTTGGTCATGCATTTAATCCCTATAATGATATTTCTTATAGAGAGTTCTAGAACATTGCATGGACGAGAGTCAATGCCAGTTTATTGTAGATGAAATCTTAGAGTCAGTTTGTGCTCTTGCTCAGGACCAGTATGGTAATTATGTTACACAGGTACTTAGTGATCATTCTCTCCTATACTACCATAATTTGATTTTTAGCTTCTGATGTTATTGGTTCATAGTAAAAAGAAACTGTGACAAGTTGAAGGTTTTACATGCACATGATGTCCTTTCATCATACACGTTATAAATTATAGAATCTGCACACCGGCTACATTGCAGAATTAGCCAGGCTTGTGGCTACAAGCTACCACACACCATGGATAAATCTTTAATAGTCTTGCCGTTGCTGTAAAATGGCTTGATTTGTGACAGTCTCGGCAAGTGCTACATAGATCAATTTCTATTTGTTCCTTTTTATTCTACTTCCGTTTACTTTTGTTAATGAATTTCACATTACAAAATGGGCTAATTACATCGACCTCCTTCAAGATTTGCACTAATTATGCTTACCCTATTTTTAATTGAAAAACTACAGCTACCTTTCGTACATTATATATGATTCGTACATGCTTACACTTGTGGTTTTTAAAGAAATTACATAGCATCCTTAACCATAGTTGTCAATGCTGCCATCACGACGCGAAGCGGCCGACCCTTAAAGTGGGATAATGGATAGTGGGATGACAGCTATTCTAATATTTTTAATAGATGTTCAATAATTAATATATTAATATAATATATACATATAAGCACTCAAAAACAGAAAAATATCTCAAAATTCATGCACTAATCATCATTAATAAAAATATTGCTGCTGTCAGCAAGCAATGAGAAAAGAAGAAAAAAAGAACAAGAGAAAAAAAAAACGAATAGCAGAATGATGATGATGATGATGATAATAATAATAAGAGAAGAAAAAAATTGAAAAAGAAAAGAAAGGAAAATAAGAGAAAAGAAGCAAACAGAAACTGGGAAAGAATGACAGAAGGAGAAACATCAAACAAGGGTCGCCAGTCATTGATCAGTGAAGAACAAAGGTTGTCAGAGAACAAAGGTCGCTGGTCACCAGAGAACAAAGAGAAGGGTGCACAGGTTCTCTTAGCCCTTAGGGCACAATGCAGTGCTGGTTCGTGTTCTCTCATGTTCAAAGAGCTTCTGTTTTCAGAAGCCAAAAACCCAAACAAAAATAAAGCATAAAAACCCAAAATACCCCTCACTAACGATGAAATAATGAGGGAATGTTTGGAATTTCCTTTGAAGTCAAATTTGCAGTCAAGAAACCGCGACCCCCACTCCTTTAGACTGCTCTGCAACAGGGGTACTGATGATCGTCTCGCTCAAGGGCTGCAGTAGCGGCTGTGGCACACGCATTTGACTACATAGCCCTTAACAATAGTAAAGCAAGGGAAGTTGATGTTACTTTCCTATCAAAAAGAGTGCAAGTGTAATTAACAATAATCTCATGAGAGGTCAACATAATATCGCTGTAAAGAATTGCTTAAGAATTCTTGAATTGATGTTGATTAATTCTGGAGTTCAAATGGTTAACATTAGCTATTTTGGACTCAATATTTGTGTTTGTGTTTTGCTGCCCATTTACATGTCAATTTTGTTCAATTTCTTAAGCTATAGTGATTTCCTTATGTCATCGCAGCATGTCTTGGAGAGAGGAAAGCCTCAGGAAAGGAGCCAAATTCTCAGCAAGTTGTCAGGACATATTGTTCAATTAAGCCAGCATAAATTTGCTTCAAATGTGGTAGAAAAATGTTTGGAGTATGGTGATGCCACTGAACGGGAGTTGCTAGTTGCAGAGATATTTGGGCATGATGACCAATGTGATAATTTATTGGTAAGTTTAAAATTAGGAAGGCAAATTACACTCTAATTGATCTTTTATACAAATGCATATTATGTACTCATATTTTCTTTGAAGTTTAACCGTACTTTTCTGCTGTATTATTTATTACTAAATGGATAGCATTTAGTTGATGCATAGTCAAATAAGTTTTGATAACCGAACACCCTAATCTAAAAACCAGCCTTATTGTACTCAGATAGCTGTTTTTCAAAGTATCCAAACACCCCATCTTACTTGATATTGAGGTCTTCTAGGTTCTAAATTATCACAAAGGTTGAAATTTCTTGAGCATTAAATGTAGCATGAACAATGCTAAGTTGCCATGTAATTGTATTTTGATTTTCATTGTAGACAATGATGAAAGATCAATTTGCGAATTATGTGGTCCAGAAGGTCATTGATATCTGTTCTGAAAATCAGCGAGCAATGTTGCTTTCTCACGTAAGAATCCATGCTCATGCTTTGAAGAAATACACTTATGGAAAACACATTGTGGCTCGGTTGGAACATCAATTTGGAGGTGTGTACTCTAGTACTTTGGTTGACAAAATAGAAATCCTAGTTCTCTTTGGTATTCTTGTCACATATAACTGATTAGGTAGTGTATTCATGCTAAAATATTCTTGTTTTTATATGTTGTCAGTCCAAATAAGTTGTAAATAAGATCTTCCAACCGCACCCATATTAGGACATGTAGGCAGTATCGATGGGTGGTGAAAACAAGTAAAGAGGCACTTCCAGCACCGGGCAGGTGTCAGACTCTAAACATTGTGTTACCACTTAGCAGAGTCCTGTGTTTTTAATAAACAGTCGCTACCCCCTGGTATGTGCTGCATTTTTGCTGGATTTGAACCCTAAACTGAGTAATATACTTGTCAAGTGCCTTATGTTGCCTGTAGCCTAGAGACTTGCCATCCTCAATCTCTTCTTTATTTTCCCGCATCTCACTCTCCTCCTACTTAACCAAGCACAATTTAGATATCCATATGGAACATTTGGGTTTCCTGTCTTCCATATTACCTTTTTCTTTTTTGAATAAATTATGGTCATATTAATTTCCAAGAAATTAATATAACCAGATGGTTCAGCAAACAACCCACTGCTTGATGTGTCCAAATACATCAACCGTCTCAAAAATAAAAATAAAATATTGTAAGGAGCAAGAGAATGAAACTCGTACCTGGATAATGATGACTATCCAATAAATGTTTTTTGCCTTGTATGCCTTATACTATACTTTATATTTTGCTAGCAGAGAATCAAACACCCAGCTCATGATAGAATAAAGAGACAAAGCCATGGGTCTCCAGCAATGCTGCCGTGTCATGCAAACCCTGCAGCATCAACATATGTTCTGTTGATCACAGGAAATAGCTGAGACATTGATAGCTTCCAGTTGTTTTTACTCCTGACTTCGTTCCTGCGCCTTGATAGCTTCTACATTGATGGCTTCAGGAGACATTAGTATATACGACTATACTTTGAAACTCAATGTAATTATGTCATTTAAATAATTGGTTCCGAATGTTATTTGAATAATTATTTGGAAGGAAACCCTTCCCTTCCTGATGTATAATTTACTGGGTCTTCCGTGCTTAGTGTGTGGTTTTCTTGGAGATGCAGGTATTCAAGTATTCTTAAAACTCAACTAGTCCTTGGCAACTTAGCACCTGGTCCTTGTGATGCTTGTTTTAATTAGAATGATTAAATTGAATGTTGGTTTTTTAAATCACTCTAATTGTGGGATATAGCTATATGACAGCAGATTTGGGCCTTGCATACAAGTTATGTGGACCATAGCAAAGGTTGGTTTTGGTTCAATTAGTTTTATAGGAGGAAAACACTTTTTTTCGGACAAGGAAGTGCAGAATCTGCAATGAAGGATCATGCAATTATGAGATAATCAATTCTAATTAGAGAACAGTAAAAACATCTATGCTACTATGTCTAAGTTGTCTCCTATTGGGGAGGGGTTAAAAGAGCAATAAGGTGTGACGGGATAATTTTGCTGTATTTTTGTAGTAAAAATATGGGCAAAGACTGTGTCTCTTGCATGCACCAATTTTAGTAGATTAAATTCCACACTATGAATACTATTGATTATATATTTTTATTCATTAAAAATCAATCATTAAACTCACATGAATCAATTGTGAATTTTATTAAATCATTTGGATTTCCTTATTTAGTAGGACTAACATAAAATATAGTTGGTATGATGGTGGTTTGAAAAGATTGTTTGAAGTTGTCTTAAATTGTTGGAAGTACGATACTGTATTTAAAATGTAGGTTGGATGCAGAGTAACCAACTACGTAATAAATTAATCGATTACTGTCCTAACTTTAGTTTCTAGAAAAGGGTCATTTTCTACAAAATCAATTATGAAATATTTTAATCGATTATTTGACTTCTACTTGGTTTTTGAAAAATACCCGGTCTCGACAATAATAAATTTACACTTAGTATATGTGATTACTTGGTCTTTGAAATGTTTTACAAAAATAGAGGTTCACACTAAATTGATTACAAGGTAAGGATAATTAATTATATTTATCTATATCTCAACCCTGGCGTTACTAAGAACACATTAATTTATTATTGATCAAAATAATATTATAATCAATTTGATTTTCAAAATAAAAAAAAAAGATGAAAAATGAAATTTTTAGGATAAATAGTTACTTTTGTCTCTAGATGTATATTTCGTTCACAAATATATCCCTAAAAAATAAAAATACAAAATTTAGTCACTGAAAGTGTAAAAATTACAACAAATATATCCTATCGTTAACTTCCGTCTGTCACTATTGATAAAATATCATACATGACACAGATGGACGAATTTGTCACTGAAATGATGGTTAACGTAGTCATATCTAATTGTCAGCATAGGAGCATATTTTTCATGTAATATTTTTTTTTTACTTTTCGTCTTACACTTCGCTGACAAATACGTTCATCAAAGATGAAAATATAAAATTTAGTCCCTGAAAGTGTAGAAATTACAATAAATATATCCGGACGTTAATAGTAGATTGTGACTAATTATTATAATTTTAAAAAATTTATAATGATTACGACAAAATATTATCAATGAAAGTGAATTTTTATTGTTTTGGCGAGTTCTTCTTACTTTTCTTCAATTAAAAAAAATTAATCATTTGGTTGTTAACTCTTGATAAATGTTATCAACACAAAAAAAAAAATTAGTGTAAAACAATAAGAAAATCATTATTTCTGTTTAATCAAACACATTTAATTATTTTTTTTAATAAATTTATCATAATAAAATATGAATGTCTATTCATATATACAACAACATCAAATTACAAATTACAATAAAAGTTTGTTAATTTTTAAATTAATTTTTTTTTATCATACACAATTATTTTTTATTGACTGATCATTTAAAAAATCATAATCTTAAAAAAGATTATTCCAAGGAGGTGAGTATTTTTTACAAATTAAAAGTGTCAATACAATTGTAATTTTTCCTAAAAATTATTCATGGATCTAATTTAACTACAATAAACATTTTTTTACTTAAATCTTTCATCAAGCATGAGAGTATAAAAAAAGTTATTTATGAGTTTATAAAACTAGTATTCTTTTTTCTTTTAGACTCAATTTAATTTATGAGTTTGTTAAAAAAATTGTTGCAATTAGTATAAATTTTTCCAAATTATAATTAGTCACAATCTACTATTAACATCTGGATATATTTATCACACTTTTTACACTTTTCAGAACTAAATTTTTTATTTTTATTTTTCAGGAACACATTTATAAACAAAGTAGGAAGATGAAAAATCAAAAAAATATTATATGACAAATATGTCTCTATACTGACAATTCGAAATGACCAATTGACAATCATTTCAGTAACAACTTCATTCTTCTGTAACACGTACGTTATTTTATTAATGGTGATGGATAAAAGTTAACGACCGAATATATTTGTCACACTTTTTATCCTTTTTGGAACTAAATTTTATATTTTCATCTTTCAGGCACGCATTTGCCAACAAATTACATATTAAAGAACAAAAGTGATTATTTACTCAAATTTTTATCTCCCTTATCCGTTCCCGTCTATAAAAGGCCACTTTTATACCTTTTAAAATAGAGAAGCACCGCATTAAGAGAATAATTTCCATTGAGAAAAAACTCGTTCAAGAGCAACCCAAAGAGTTTTTAGAATGCTTGCTATCATTAAAATATATCCCCTTTAAAATTTACAGTTCTATCATTATATTAAACTGAATTCGCTTGGGGTGCGGGGACTAATACAATACAAAACCAACCCAAAGAGTTTTCCTCCGTGATTTTTGTTCTATAGACTATTTTCCACTCATAAGCATCCTCGGCAAAACTATTTTTCCACTCATCTTCTCGTCAAAATCGTTTTCAAGAGCCTCTTGGCATCCATGGTCACATATACTAATCCATGATGCCACTGCCACGGACCCAAGTTAATTCACATGGTTGTCTTGGCAGAATTCTAATGGCAGAAAACAAAAACACCTTTCTCCGCAACCACCATCCTTTTGGCTGGAGTAGTTCCAACAATTCTTTCCAGCTGAAATGTAATCCAAAAAAGATAGGAGTATAATGCAATTAACAATTATGATGAGAAAGAGCAAAAATGAAAACAAGATTACAGGAGCCCTAGTATATATTATTAACAAATACTGCAAAAGACACGAAATGTCAATCACCTCAAAAAGTCAAAATATACAGCTTCCCACATTCCCAGAATAACACTACACGTAAAAATTTTAATTTGCAGCAGGAATAGTCAATCACTGAGAAAGAAGACCAATAAATTACTTATTCAATTAACTATTAAGAGCACCATCCTTTTAACAAAGCTAATTACATCAACATAATATCAATTCTCTTTCCCTTTTCCAAAGGTGTGCAAATATAAACTCCATAAGCCCTACCATGCCATTAATGTTACAATCTAAAAATGTTGTGTATGAGAAAATATCCAGATGGTGTAAGCAATTATATAAGTTAAAGAAAAAATCTGCAGTTTGTCAATGAAAGTTTTTTCTTAAAAAAAAAAAAAAGCAGATAGCTCTAGATAAGCAAAGTCAGTTGAGCTGTGCTGGTGAAAAAGCCCATCTATTATTATCTAGCAGTAAGAAACTGGGAAGCCATAATATACCAAGCCATTAAATCACAATCTTTACCAATCATTTTTCCAAGCAAGTACATATATAAACCCACAGAAACCACATTCCAGCAAGTAACACAAGATAAAGGGACATCAAAGAGAATAAAGTATTACCCGAAGCTTGTCAAGGTAGGAAAAAAGAGCAGTGCATGTCATATTGTCAGACCCATCAAGCATATTCACAATCTGCAACAGGATAAAAAAAAGATTAATCTACATTAAGTTTTCAGTGTCACTCATAACAACATAAGAATAACATCTGATGCAAATTTAAAAGAAATCATAAACAATAAATTTGAAGAAGTGCATATGCTATAGAAACAGTAGAGAAAGAACAATAAACTAATGAGGCATTTTTTGGTTGTGCTTTTTTGGAGTCTGTTGATTGTACTGGAGCATAATTCCAAAACTTTTAGCCATAAAAGTATCCCTCTCCACCTTTTGTGGGAAAGGCTTGTTTCCTTAGCTTCCTTATGTGATTATGCATATTGGACTTTTTAGTTTTCCAAGGTTGACAGTGCAATAGGACTAGATTGTTCTGACAGATTATTTTCTTATTTCTTTCATTTAACATCTTTGTAGCCATGGAAAGACTATTTCATCAGTTTTATAATCCTTTAGTGTATTCTTTATGAGTGAAAGGAAAAAAATATTTGACTTTACAAGCCAACTTACCTCAGGGTAAAACTCCTTCCTCTCTGGGAGTGAATAAATGATTAAATTCTGAACCCCACGAATCTGTCATCAAGAAATAAACTAAATATGTTGATATTTAGTATGAATAAAAATATGAAAGCAGAGGATAATAACACCCCATATCAGTCATAACTTCAGTGATCAAACATAAACTATGCTTACACAATTTTCTGTAATGGTCAATACTCAATCATGAACACTTCAGTCTATAGTATACATAGTCCTAACTGATTTAAATTGTTTATTTTGTGTAATATGATTCTCATTCTAAAAAATCAATTTCAACAGTTCATTAAAAATATAAAATGGTTCCTGAGAGATAAGTTGCTTTCATCCCTAAAAGTGCATGTCTGCAAGAAAATTGGTCCTTATGGCTAAAAGTTATTAACTTGCTAACAAGTTTATCCTATCAAGTTGTCAATTTGTATACAAGTTCACCTATCAAGACTAATTTGTATAGACAAAATTTCCAGGGACAACAACACAAATTGTTACTTTCAGAACTAAATTATATATTTAACTCTTCAGCATTTAAGTTACTGCATCCCATTAACTAGACAAATGACCAGAACCAAGTATATTCATTTTTATTTTTTTACAAAGCATACAAGCTATTAAATACCAGAGGCAAAAACGACAGGGAAGGATGAAAGAGAGGGAAAAATAGATTATTTCAATCTATACAACCTTATATCTGTGGTAAAAGTGAGATCTCTCAGTGTAAACCAAAATTTTTCTTTTTCCTTCATAGAAACAAACACGCGCACGAGAAATATCACTTTGGGTTGTATACCTAAATTAACAAAAAAGACCACTCATAAATCAAAATGCAACATAAGAACTACCTAATATGAATTTAGAAAAAATCACTAGTATCAAATAATCACATTCAACTAATGACATAATAATGGACATGGATTGTTACTCCCCAAGCAGACAAAAGGAGGCATTTTGTGACTTCAAAAAATTTCGGATTCGAATAAATTCAAAATAAGAATTGGTAAACAACATGGTCCCTCCCTACATCAAAGAAAACCAAAAATTTAGAGTATGAAATTAAATTATCACATGCATTAAAGCTAAAAAAAAATATGGAAATTTTTTAAAAAAGTAACCTGATCTAAATCATTTATTCTGGGTAAAACCTGCAAGAAAAGAATGATTGACATTATTTAAATGACCCAATTGTCAAAAATTTGTAATAACGAACACATAATTGTTAATACTGTTTGGACTGTCCTAAGGCACTTATTTAAAGAAATTCAACAGAAAAATTGTGTTCACAATTTCTAAGCAGATGAAGTCAGCAAAATGATATGCATAAAATAGACAACACTTATACCAAGATAAGCTTTAGTAATTGACCAAGGATGAATCATTCTTAAACACAAATAATAAGGACATTTGACAAGCAGGGAAAAAATCATAGTTAAATAACATATTTCTCTCTATAATGTCACCAACTACATCCTTAAAAGCAACTGTCTAATAACAAATTTTATAATCCAATAAAAAACATAATTATTCATTAGTGACATCACTACTGTTGAGGATCTCCACCAAGGTAGCTTCTTATTTTGAATACAAATAAAAGTTGTATTTTATTTACAATGACCAAATAAAACATAAATGTTTTTGCTAGATGACATATAATATCTCCAATAAGATGTCAAAGGCAGAGCTAAGCAAGAATAAAAACAACAAAGCTTAATCCCACATTCCCACTTAGATGTGGTTGACTTAACTACAGGGAATCACACGACGTCATTCGGCTCGTTAAAGACCAAAGATAAAAAGCAATAGTACTCTAATGTCAATAATTACATGGACAATTGCAATTAAAAGTAAAACCAACTTTTATTACTATTTTCTTTATATCATTTTTTATTACATGACTTATTTTTAAACTGCAGTATTAACTCAATGCCACGAGTTAAAAACAATTAGCTGACTTGAGTTAAAAGTCAGAGAGACTCTATTCTTACTTACCCCAATCATGGCTAAATTAATAACTAGTTAAATACTGGTACAAGAAATCATAAATTTACATTTAAAGATAAAACCAGTTCACTGCCATTGTGGCCTATTTGGAAACCTAAGATTGAGTTTAAAAAAATCATATTATATACATTCCTACAGCTCATAAAAGTAATGGTGGAAGAAAGATGTCTTTGGGTTGAAATGAATTAGAATGTAAGTGATTAAATGAGAAGAGCATGTAGCAAAAATATATTCATTGGTCATCAGGGAGACAGGACTTGGACAATGTGTCATCATAAAATTGCAATTATGCAGCTACAAAAATGAACCTCATAATTTTAGTAACTGTGGATGTCCAGATTAAATTTTGCCATCCATGCTTACTTGAGTAACTTTTTTCACTCTAATGTTCATTTAAAATCCGGCTTGAGCCAAATTAGTCAAGAAAGAACACCTATGACATGAAATTCTCACAGATAGAATGGACAGTAAGTTATTCAAAACCACTTCAACATAACATAATATTTTCAAGATCACAAATACAAATTACATACCTTTTTAACAAAATAATCAAATCGGGCATCATCAGCTTCTACTATAGAGTCTACATTAAATCGTTCATAAATCTACAGGGTTCAAGAATTAGATAAAGTATTAGCTCAATATTAGAGTAAGGCACAAACCTACAGTGATAAATCTGAATAAATATAAAAATTGATAACACAAAACACAAAAATGAATTGCCTGATCTCAATAATGAAGAAAAAATAATAATGATGGAACACTAGTATATCAAACAAACAAAATCATAACAAGACCCATTAGTTTGTTTGCAGTTCCTTGAAACAAGTGAGAGTATATTATGAGCAGCACCCTACATTTCACATTATTGGACGTCCATGAAAATATGCTAATTTGTGAATCGTTAATATTACAGTCATTCCTAATGAATTACAGACAAAATAAAGTCATCCTGAAAAATATTATTTCTTTTGCATTTACAAGCAGAAAATATAGCATAACAACAATAAAATATATAGTAAGGTAGATAATATTATTGCTGACTCATTTATCTCATGTACTGTCTAGTATTAAACTAATAATACAACAACGAATATTCTTCCTGTGTACTGTCTACTAGTAATAAGATCAAAGGAAATTGAAGTGTAATAAATTATCAATTACACTTTCAGAAAGCATATAGACCCAATCGGTTCGCTTCCCATCTAAAACATTACGCATTATCTTTAGACCTTGACTGCATCACAATAGTATAGGACCAAATGAAGATTATTTATTAAGCAGCTAGCAATATTAAAAAAGATTACTTGTCGTATCTTGGGTAGCACTTTATGTAAGACACCTTTACATTCATTGATCAATTTCACCTGCAGATATCAAATAAAAATACTGATCACTGAAATATTTTAAAATAAAAAAAATAATTTTGTTTGGTGTAAATGCTTCAGGGAGGGGACACAAACATGCATGCACACATTTTGATTGCAGTTTTCATTTCACAAGGCGTATCAACAATGCCTCCATAAAAAAAGGCTAAAAGAGCAGGGAAATTTGAAGACATTCTAATACAGTTAGAACTTTTTAGTCATGATACATCTTTAAGCCCTCCATGATTGGGATGCAGCTTCCTATTAGCAAATCCCTAAAATATTGGAATTTAAAAAAAAAAGACAAAAAAGATTAAATTCAATCATATCATTCGGCCATCCTCCATCATATCTGCCAGTGTACTGGCAGTTTCAGCCGCCAAAAGAAGAATGGTGAAAAGCACAATGCCATTGATGGAAAATTGCAGTTCTACTAAAATCCAGTGAAGAGACCGATAGTGTAATGGCACTGCCATAACCAATAGTTGGTAACAGTGCACAAACCTTGAATCTATAAAAAAGCAAGGCAGTGCAATCACCAACCAGAAATGTTACATACCTTCCCTTCATAATTAAGGCACTGATGATTGAATGAAGCATTTACATCTGCAACATGGAAATGCAGAGGTTATAATAGACCTGGCTGTGTTTCAATAGTGCACAAAAGATGGATTCAATGACAAACTCTAGTTATAACTCAGCAGCCATATAAGGTGAAATGGAGCATAGGTTTACCAACCATCTTTCTGAAAAGGCAAATTCCAAAACTAAAATTTCACCAACGTTATAGGAAATAGATACCATGATGATTGCAATTTAAAATGTAAAATGTAAATATAAATAGATCAAATCTATATCAATCTCACATGCTAATGCAAATAGATCAAATCACTCTAACATAAAAGGCAAATTCAAAAACCAAAATTTCACCAATGCCCCATTTACTAAACAGAATAAAAGGAAAAAGAATGCAAGTGCATATGTTCAACAGATAACATCTAGCTCTCTCTAAAAGAGGTAAATGCAAAACAATAATGTATATTTGTTCTCAAAAGACATGGCTACAAGAAGGAAGGCTCATTACCTGGATTTGAATAAAAACCCAGTATTACTGTTTGCCTGTAAAATCTGGAATGATCATCAAGATACCTAAAAAAAGATACAAACATACAAATCTCAAAATTTCTGGGCAGAGTTATACCTAAAGAAAATTGAACAACGTTAACACCAATCTAGGGCCAAAAACACAAGGAAAACCAACTTCAACACAGAAAGGTTACTATAAAATGTACCATGGTCTAATGCGCATTACATCTGTTCCAGGCTGCTTAGATGGTAAGCGGTTCAAGTGTTCAATAACTGTATGCACATGATACCAATTCTGGCAAATTTTCAACAATAATGAGAAGCAACATTCATATTGTAGTCAAAATAATGGGGAAATCAATCTGTTATAGTAATTTAAAGGAAGATCACTACAGACCTGCATTGATGTCACATCTGCATGATCAATGATCAGAACCTGTTTAGGATAAATAATACATACTTTGTCAACTTTATATTCTTGACCCATATGCAGGGTAACTACACTACATATTGAGATAGGTTTTTATGATCTATAACATTCACAAGTAGGGTAACTTACCTCTAAGGAAGAAAGAAAATCTACATCTTTTTCCTTATTACTCCCAGCCTCTTCAATTTTCTAAAATATTGAACAAACTGGTGTTAGAATATATAAGTAATACATTTATAAAAAGATTCAGCAGAATTACATAAGCATCTGATTTTGTTGCCATAGGAAATGTTGATGGTAACATGGCAATGGTTTCATTTCGAGAGTAACATGCTCAAAGAAGAAATGACATGAGATGTAGTAATTAGCAAATTTTAAAGGAAAAAGACATTATAATAGAATATTAACACAGATATTTTCTGCTCATGGTATGTAACATACTCCTCTCCTTTTTTTTAGACTTTCTCTACTTCGGGATTTTTATTCTGTGCGTGTATAACTCCTTTACTCTTTGTAATTACAGAGTAAGGAGTTATACTCAGATATTCACCCTTGTTTCCTTGAAGAAGATGTCTTACCCTATGCCTTGGTACTAGTAATCTGTATTAATATAATTTCTTCATTTAAAATAAATAAATAAACAAAATAATAACTGTCCAACCAAAATATAAGGGAAACTTGATTGATCAATCACAAAACTGTAAATTTAATCTAAAGGGAGCAAAAAGAAATCTCTAGAATCAAATATGAATAAAAGAAACAAAAATAAATGAGGGGAAAAAAGCTGCTTACATTAACCAAGCAAAGTGCTAAAGCAATGATAATGTCAGAGGTATGGAAATCACTAAACAACTTGACTGTCTTCCTGCACAGAATGAAGCATAAAACTTACATTACCACAGAAATATCATCTCATATTGCAAGTTACAATTAATACAGTTCAATAAAAGCAGCTTCCCATGGGTTGTCGAGATAGTATAGTAATATGGCATACATGTAACTATGTAAGTATGTAACTAAGCAGTGTACTAATACAGGAAATAAGAGACCAAGAATGACATTGGGAGAAGCTGATAAGAGAGACCTCATGGAAAATAATATCTCTAAAGATTTTGTCTTTAACCGAGCTGAATGTCATAAAGTGACCCATGTAGCCAACCTTGCCCAGTGGGATAAGGCTTTTGTTGTTGTTTGGAACCCCAACAGTGCCCACATCAATCCCTGGCATCCACCATTCACCAATTGAAAAAATGACCACAAATAACATCGGAGGACAAACTGCTACACCATTAGAGTAATAGAGTATAATTACCTAGTAAATTTGATGCCAATCATAAAGTCATCCTCATTATTACCACCAAAAAGTATTTGAAAGTCCGCCACTTTGGAAGACTTGTGAGGTTTTGCATTTTCAGACTCTTTGCCATTTTCTATATCACCTTTATGTTCTTCACTTCCAAATTTAGTGGAAAAACGATCCATATGTTCAACATTGACCTAACAAAAACACAATTATCAAAAAGGACCTACAGAATTGTTTATCTTACTCAAGGAAAATGCAATGCAATACAATAAGATGGATAATATTAATAAGTAACACTAGCAACAATGAGTCAACAGGCAAAAACTTGAGTTGAAAGTTACGTGTAGCACCAATCATTTCAGCCTACAAAGTTCAAATGAAGGTTCAACAACTACATCTATTGATGGTCTTAGAATTTCACTACCCAGGGAATTTGATATGCATTAAAATCAATAATGTCAATTGGAGTTATATACACTATATAAAAATTTGTTCACCTTCTCACATTCTGGATCAACCCAATGTAACCATAGCTAGCCTTTTCCAAATTACATAAACAACGACGATGATGACAACTAATAATAATAATATGACAAAAATAATCTTAAATAGAAGGAAACAAATGATAACTTTGTAACCATTATTTTCTAAAAATTAATTGGATTTCTTTAGAAGTCACTTATAACACAATTACACCCAATGAGTACAAAGAGGAAACATAACATTCAAATGTAAACTAGAAAGAGAGAAAATCAACATACCATGTAGGCAGAAGGTGTAAGCTGTATAAGCCTCTTCACAACACGGTACACAATACTTGCCAATGGCAATAAAATTAAAACCTAGAGCATGAAACAGAAAAAAGATACATAGAATATGCTTAGCATTTCTTAAATAGAAGCTTACTTCTAACTTAAAAGTTCATTTCAAAGGAATACTGAGTTTATCAATACCTAGAGCACGAAACAGAAAGAAAAAAGATAAATAAAATTTGCTTAACATTTCTTAAATAGAAGCTTACGTCTAACTTAAAGTCCATTTCAAAGGAATACTTTTTTTTTAAAATCACCAAAAGTATATATATATTATATAGAATATTAAAGATAGTACAAGCAGTACTGTTGTATATACATCCTAGCATTTGCAAGGTGCAGAACTGTGGTGACCTAATACATGCTAACCAACCTGAATTAGGTCACCAAAGATCTGGCTAACCGCTAGGTACCCATCCAGCCTAACTTGTATTATAGAAACTATCCCCCCTCAAGACAAAACTATCCCTAATGTTACTGGACCATGAGTGAAACAGGATATCAAATCCTTTCTCCAGATTTTTAAGTCAGGTCCAGCAATAAAATAGAGCATCCTCCATCACGTTATGACTGTTGAAACTTTCATTTAGGAAGACCATCCTATTCCTATGCTTCCAAATACAACATGTCAAAGCAATCCACCATGTTTGCCACCTCTGAGGCCTAAGTCCACTGATATTGTAGTAGTAGTGTTGTTTTGGATTTTCCGAAAAAGCACCCACTACATTTACCCATGATCGCGATTCCCACCATAGTGGCAAGATGTTAGCACAAGTGAAGAATAAGTGAGCCTTGTCCTGATCATGACTTCTGCAAAACGGGCAGGTGACATCATTAGTTTCCACATTCCTCTTTCTCAAGTTATTCTTTGTAGGCAGTCTTTCCCTGATCAATCTACAAGCAAAAATTGTGGCTTTACTTGGGACTTTTATCTCCCATAGTGCTTTAAACGTTTCATCCTGACTTTCCAACAACAAATTCCTATTGAGAAATTCATAAGCACTTCTCACTGTATACCTACCGCACGAATCTCCCTCCCAACTCCACATGTCCTGTTGCTGCACATGTATCGTCAGACGCTGTAAGTCTTCCATAAATTTTGCGACTGCGTCTATTTCAGCCTCCAAGAAGAACCTCCTCCACTTAAGCTTCCATTCCTAACCTGTATCTGCTATTGTGCCCATTTGCTGGATGTGTTGATTTTGTTGTTGAGAAATCTGGTATAGTCTTGGATACTTCTCCTTAAATGAGACCCCATCCTCCAACCATCCATCTTCCCAAAATAAGACCTTTGATCCACATCCTACTTTCCATTTTGTCCCATTTTTAAGCCAGCTCCCCTCAAACAGATTACAAGTAGAGCTAAGATCTCGCCACCAAAGAGATTCTCTGATGGACCTTCTTGTTGCATCCAAATTCCTCCACCTCCCATACTTTGATTCCAGAACTTGTGCCCACAGCTCCCCATGATGATTGAACAAATTCCAGCGCCATTTCCCGAATAAAGCCAAGTTAAACTTCCCCAAATCCCTTATACCCAAGCCCCCTTTCTCCTTTGCCAAGCAAACTGTACCCCAATTCACCCAGGCAATCTTCTTTTGATCTGAGTTTCCGCCCCACAAAAACTACCTCTGTAGTCCCACCAGCTTGTCCATCACTTTCTTCAGCACCCTGAAAAAGGAGGCAGAAGATAGGTATTGAGTTCATGACTGACTTTATCAGAGTCACCCTTCCTCCAAAAGAAAGATATTTTTGTTTCCACTTTGATAATTTTCTCTCACATTTTTTGACAACTGGATCTCATGTCTCACTACGCCGTGGGTTTGCCCCAATGTGGATACCCAAATATGAGAAGGGTACCGACAACACTCTGCAGTTTAAGTATGTAGCAGCATTGAGTATCCATTGTTCAGTTGCCCCGATGGCGCCAAATCTGCTTTTGTCAAAGTTTATCTTCAGTCCTGACACCAGCTCAAAGCTCCTCAACATCACCTTGATTGCTTTAACATTTTCCATGTTGTTGTTCCAAAGAAAACTGTGTCATTTGCATACTGTACAGTACGCAGATGTCCATATTATTTTTCCCGACTTTAAATCCTTCAAACAAATTCTTCTGTTGTGCTTCTCTCATCAAACCAGCTACAATGTTGAATAGGAATGGGGCGAGGGGATCTCCTTGCCTAAGACCTCTTTGAGGAATGAACTCCGTAGTTGGGCCCCCATTAACCAGTATAGAAATGGAAGTTGATTTCAGGCATCCTTCAAAATCCATTTAGTACAGAAACCCATCCGCCTCATCATATATAGGAGGAAATTCCAGCAAACTGAGTCATATGCCTTTTCATAATCAACTTTGAACACAAGGCAGCTTTTACTGCACCTTTTTGCTTCATCAATGACTTCATTGGCAATAACCGAACTGTGGAGTAGGTGTCTGTCTTCTATGAAAGCGGTTTGTCGTTCGTCTATGATAGCTGGCAGCACCTTCCTCAGCCTTATAGATAACAATTTGGCCACTATTTTATATACACAACCTATTAGTGAGTTAGGTCTGTATTCATTCAGACTCTGTGGCTCATGGACCTTAGGGATCAATGCTAAGAATGAAGCATTGCTTCCCTTCGGAAAAGCTCCGCTGACATGGAACTCATCCAGAAATCGCATGAAATCTGGCTTAATAACATCCCAGAATTCCTTTATGAACCTGAAATTCAATCCATCCGGTACTGGGCTCTTCTCGCTACCACAATCCCATACCGCATCCCTCACTTCTCCCTCACCAAAAGGTGTCATCAGGAGATCATTATGTTGCTGTCCGATAGCATTAAAAGTGACCCCGTCTAATTTAGGCCTCTCCCATTCAATTTCTTCAGATCTTTTCATGAAAAAGTGTCTGATTTCCTCTTTTACCCTGCTCCTCTACCTAGCACTCATCTACCAGCACTCCTCTAACCATATTGTGTCTACGTTTCCAGTTTACCAGCAAATGGAAAAATCTGGAATTGCAATCCCCTTCCTTGATCCACCTAGCCCTTGCCTTTTGTCTTAACAGTGATGCATTTGAAAGTGTTGTCCATAATTCCTCCTACAGTTGTTTTCACCTTTTGATCTCTACCTCATTGAATTGTCTGTCCTCACCTTCTATTTCCAAGTTGTTCATCTCCATCTCTATTCTTCTTATTTTTTGCTGCATATCACCAAATTGAGACTTATTCCATACTTTTAATCTCTGCTTTAACCTCTTAATCTTTTCTTTTAAAACGAAACCCCCCATCCACTTATATCATTCGATGTCCAGCTGTCACGGACAGTCTTCCTAAATGACTTATCCTCAAACCAACAATCCAGAGTTCAAAATGGCTTTGGGCCCCATCTGCATAAGTAGATCTCAACAGAATTAGGCAATGATCTGAGAAGTTACGGTCCATGATAAGCTGGGTAGTTCCTTGCCATTTAGCAAACCACTCAGAGGATACATGAACTTTGTCCAATCTGCTTTAGGCTGTCCCATTTGGTCTGTACCAAGTGAATCTTCTTCCCACAGAAGGCACATCCTCAACCTCTAAATCTGCAATCCATTCATTAAATTCCTTCATAATACCCTCATCCTACATCCTTTGGCAAGTGCCTATTCTTTCTGAGGGTCTTCTAATACAATTGAAATCTCCTATTATGCACCATAAGCCCCCCATGTTTGCATGCCTTATCTGTCTGACCTTTTCCAAAAAGTTTCTTTTCAAAATTGCATCACATGGCGAGTATATATTCACTATCACGATTCTGGCACCATCCGCTTTCCATGTCCCTTCCAAGTAAATGAAACCATCGCCAATTAACTTGTTTTCTAGCCTGAATGTCTCTTCATTCCATATACATAGTAACCCTCCAGCACTATTACATGCTGACTGTACCTCCCATGTAGCCTCAGGATCCCCCCACAGAGCTTGGCATACCTTCTTGTCTATCACTTACCTCTTAGTTTCCTGTAGACATAACATATCTATTCTTTCTTTTTTGACTAGTTTTCTAATTGAGGCCCACTTTAACCCCCTCCCCAGCCCCCTTATATTGTATGTTATGATCTTCATTAATCCTTTGCACTGTTTCCCTTGCTCTGCACCTCTCCCTTATCCCTTTCTTCCATGCTCATCATCTTGCATACCATTATGTCCTCCTGAATACAACATTTGACTCCCAAATATTTTGCCATATCCCAATTGCTTGCAGCTTCTTTTACAATCTCACATTTTGTAGGGCTCCTGGCTGACTGTAGAACAACTACGTTGTAATCATCATCATACCTTTCCTCCCAGCTTATAATTTCTTTCAATCCGCTACCCCCTAGCTTTCGGGATGTATCGTGGTTGGTTTTACTGGAAGTTGGATCCTTTTCTATGTTGTTGTTCTGCTGCTGTTGCTGATCATTTTGAGGCCCAATTGTTTCTTTGGGTCCATTTGTCTCTTTGGGTCCAGCTTCCTTTTTGCACCACCTGTTCTGCTGCTGTTGCTGGTCATCTTGGGGCTCAATTATTTCTTTGGGTCCTTCTGTCTTTTTAGGTTCAGCTTCCTTTTTACACCACCTATTTCTAGAGTATACCTTCCACTTAGGATCAGGCCCATTTATGTTACAACCCACCATCTGATTTCTGTCTCCCTTTCTTTCCTCATTTTTTTTGTTTGTGGGCCCTGTAGTAGACAAAGCTTCTTCTCTGTCCTCTAAGCCATCACGTGCCTATTCCCCCTTTAATTCAAAATTCTGGATCAGTTGTGGGCCCATTTCTTCTCTATTTTTTCCTTTGTTACCTCTGTCTTCATTCTTTTCTTCAACAGCCACAATACCATTCCCCATTCCCACGTCAACCTCTGCTGCCCATACCTCCTGACAGCTATCGTCTTTTGCGTATCTGTCCTTATCACCAAGCAGGTTTGTCAGGGTGTCTGTGTGTCGTCCGCCAGCACCACATAGGGACTCAACCCCATGGCTGGTACTGTTGTTGCTAGGCCTAATGTTGATTGGTCTACTTGGCAAAGGGTCCTTACTATTGTCCATGGGTCTTTGTTTAAAACATTGACCATCAGACAATAGGTTATCTCCTTCGCTTATGTGCTGGTCACTTTCTACAGCTCCCACACCCATGGCTGCCGCCGAAAACTCTCCGACATACGTTTTGTATTCCGATATCAGACTCTACCCCATATCACTCTCTTTCGACGATATTTCCTCTGAGGATCCTATGAAGCTGTCCGTACTACATTAGCATCTACAAGGGTTGTAGCATGTCTCCTCCACGATGTTAATGATGTATTCGACCTCATTAATGGACACCAGCACCTTGTGGTTAATTGTGGGGTGCCATGGTGTCTTAATGAGCACTCTTGCCCTGTCCAAACGTTGGAGGTCTGCAGCGTCGTCATCAATGTCGACCACTTCACCCACCACCCCCACAATCTTTTTGATATTTTCCATGTCCCATGCGTGTAACGGGACTCCCCAGCATAGGACCCAAACCAACCTAAAACCAGACTTCATGGTTGGGCTCCATTTCTCCAATGTATGAAACATGGACAAGCCACTTTCGTCTTCTTCCCTGCACAAATCTTCTGCTCTAGTATCACTAAGGCCCATGAGTAGTACCATATCACCACAAAGGTACTTAGGCCTAACGTCCTCACCACCGTCCCACATCAGTTCCTCCTCTAATCTATTGACCGCCGTCAAGTTTCGTAACCTGCCAACCCATGCATCACTGAACCATGTCCTCTATTCGATGGGTATCGTTAGCTGTATAGACGAGTGGGATGGTTGCGTCATCACCTGTTTATGTGTCAGGAACCATCTCTTGTTGACACCTTGCTACCTGTCGCAACCGCTTCCGCATACGAAACCAGTAGTGTACTTCACTAAGGATATTGATTCCAGGCTCCATTGTTCCACACTGTTTGTTCTGTTTTCATCCTGCCTATGTTCTCGTCTCGGTTTACCTGCTAATCCCTTCGATGTCCTTTGTTGTGTTGATCAGCAACAGTAGTTTTCCTTATCAGCTTTCGTTCCCTTCCATGTTTCGGGAGGTTTGCGTGCAATTTCAGTCCCCTGATAATCAGGTTATCCAACTGCCACTCAAGTTGTCGAACATCTTCAACCCCTTTGAATCACACGAAACCGTATCTCCTCCCATTTCTGTTTCTATTCTTTGCGATGAATATCTCCCTGACGTCGCCCCATTTTTTAAATTTGAACCATAAGTCTTTTTCCCCCATTTCAAAGGAATATTATGTTGATCAATTAAACATACAACAAAGAACACGGGGGACAGAGAGAGTATTATCAAATCCACGACAAAATATGTATTTCAAGGAATACCAAATCTATTAATCTATTAAATATATTAAAAAATAATGTATGTTTGTTTTCTACAAGTCAAATATTTCATATGACAAAGTAAGGACTACATGGAAAAATAAATTGCAGAAAACTGATTAAAGATTTGAAGGGGCAAATGCAATTATAATAATAAAAAAATCCATCATAAGGAAACAATTAAGACTCATTTACCTTAGGACGAGTAAAACACTGATCTCGAAATCTATCACTATCAGCATTCTCTTTAAGCTTGGTCAGTTTGGCATCATTTTTTTCACAGTCTCTAGTTCTGAAGACATGATTGAGCTGTGTGTAATAATCACTACGTCAAAGACATTCACAAACTCCATATTTTTTATAAAATGACAGAAAAATATACTTACAGAATGCATTATGTATGCATCCATGATGCTTGTGTCTTCAAGGCCTTTGAGATAGAAAGGCCTCTTGTTACAGTGAAGTATATCCCGGTAGCTGCTGCCTGGAACCAAGTCAACATGAAGTCAATGCCCATAAAATGATTAAAAAAATCAAGAGTGGAAAAGTCATTTGCTGCTTCTTTGTTTGGCATTTTGTGATTTTCCTATATAACATTATAACCAACGTAATTCCCTATCAGACCAGAAAATTTATAGTAAACAGAAGAAATAGTAAAATTTTCAGAATATTAGAAGAAACAGAATCTTAAACTCACCCATAGTGAAGCAAACATTCAGGATAAAAAACTAAAATGGGAGGATTTAAGCTTTTAATGATTATGATTGTAGATGTGCAAAGCTCATTGTAATTTATCATTATGATTTCAAATCAACTTACAAAGGGAGAAAAACATCTTCTGTTTAGGTGAACTAATATCTTTGCCTCCAGATGTCCTGTTGTAAGCATCCATCCAATGCTTGGACAACTTTGATTTGAGACCATGACAAGAATTGATATCCAAATCCTAAACAAGAAAGCAAGAGAGAACGATGTAATATGCACTCAAGGCCTTCACCAAATTGAAGGATGAAAATATCTTTTATTAGCAAATGTAAGATTTTGAATTTGTGTGCATTTTACATAATATAAAATTACAACAAAGCCAAGATATGGTTGATGTCAATGACAGGAAAAATGCCAATTCCAATTGAAACAGACCATTTTATTATTTTTAACTGCAAGGGCAATTAATCAATATCTCCAAGCAGGCAGTAAACACAACATCGACTTAAACTCAATTATCAACTTAAAAAGTAACCTTACTCTATCTAATTGGTTTTTCTCACCTAAGATGGCATTATCAATTTTAGGGAAGAAAGTGATGAAAGACCATCATTATAAAAAAAATGTAGCATTGCAGTGTGCCAGAGCCAAACCTTCCCCCATTCCTTCATGGCTACTGATTGGCCAATGGCTATGAAAATGTACCATTTTTTGCATTTTCACATAGAGGTGGCACTGTTTCAAAATCTTGGATATAAATAATATGAAATACCTCCAAAATGTTCTCTCCAGTTCCTACTGTTAGACAAATGGCCTCAGTTATCTTAAAAAGGGGGGGTTGAATTAAGATAACAAGAACTATTCCCCAATTAAAAATTCACTCTCTCTTTTTAGATTAACAATGCACCCTTAACATGAATTACTCAAAAGACAATTCAAAATAAACTTTTTTCAAGCCAAAGATAAATAGCAATAAATAAAAGAAGTTTAAGAGAAGAGAGAAATGCAAACTTGATTTATACTGGTTCGGCTATTTCCTGTGCCTACGTCCAGTCCTCAAGCAACCCACTTGAGATTTTTCACTCTCTTTGTAAAACTCCTTTTACAAAGTCTAAACCACACAGGGACAACCCTTCCCTTGTGTTCAGGAATCCTTTACAACAAGAGACCCTCAGTCTCTTAATCCCTTTTCAGAAGTAAGAAGAAGAGAAGAAGAAATCTCTCTTGAAAGAGATAGATTGTACAATGAAGATCAATCACAATTCCTTATTGAATATGCAAGTGTTTGACCAAGGAATCTTTGAGAGGATAAGACATTTCAATTCAGAAAAGCTCTCTTAATCTTTTGAGAGGATAAAACTTTTTGGGCAATGAAAACTCTCTTTCAATTCGTGTTTCCAAGTCACATATAAATAGACCTTTGGTGGTCATGTAAAAACCATTTGAGAAGATGTGACTCTTAGAAATATTTTTCTGAAAATCTCCTCTAGTAATCGATTACAGGATTTGTGTAATCGATTACAGGTTTTAAAATTTGAATTAAAACGTTTATTAACTGCTGGTAATCGATTATCAATATGGTGTAATCGATTACACAGTCTAAAATTTGAATTCAAATTTTTAATAGCTGTTGTAAACATTTTTTGCCACTGATAATCGATTACATCCTCTGGTAATCGATTACCAGAGAGTAAATCTCTTGAAAAACACTTTTTAACATAAATTACTTGGCCAAACCTTTTGCTATATCAATTAGGAATTTCCTTCCTAATGTACTAGTGATCATCTTGATGTTTGTGTCTTGTATTCTTGAATCATTGTCTTGAATTTAAACTTGAAAAGCGCATTTGCATCATTTGCATCAAATCATCATGATCATCATCAAAACATCAAAGTCATTTGCTTCTACACCTATCCACTTGCAATTTGACATGCCAATAGCTGGAGTCTCCCAGCTAAATTTCCTATTCCTTTGGCTGTCAATTTCTTCTTTGGATAAATTATGTTGCAAATGTAAATCGAAAGAGCTGCATAGAAAAAACAATGTCAAATTAAAGGATCACTGAGCAAGCAAAAAGAAGATAAAATACATATGATCGATGTATAAGGATCAAGTAAAACAAAAAAAAACACTGGCAGTGGCAAGTAACTAGTCAATAATAACCAGATTCATAGCAAAACAAATCACAAAACATGTAAGAGAGGTCAAAATTATAAATGGCACAATTAATAAAATAATAACATGGAAACCAGTTATAAGAAAATTAAAAATGTACATAGAGATTGAAAAGAGTTCAGACACATTTAATAGCCACTTAGCCCTTCTTTATATATACCTCTTTTTCCAGGGATATCTTATCCTTCCCCCTAATTTTAGTTTTTCGCTCTTCTCTTCTCTCAAATGAAATTTCTTCTTCTATACAAAGTAAAGCAAAAAGAAGATAAAATGCATATGATTTGTGTATAAGGATCAAGTAAAACAAAAAAGCAACACTGGCAGTGGCAAGTAACTAGTCAATAACAACCAGATTCATAGCAAAACAAATCACAAAACATGCAAGAGAGGTCAAAATTATAAATGGCACAATTAATAAAATAATAACATGGAAACCAGTTATAAGAAAATTAAAAATGTAAATAGAGATTGAAAAGAGTTCAGACGCATTTAATAGCCTCTTAGCCCTTCTTTACATATACCTCTGTTTCCAGGGATATCTTATCCTTCCCCCTAATTTTAGTTTTTCTCTCTTCTCTTCTCTCAGATGAAATTTCTTCTTCTATACCAAAGAAAAAATAAATAAAGGATAATTAATATTAACAGACCTCAAATGCAATGAATCTTCAGAAATTGGTTGGCCATTAATTCCAATATCCTCTTCATCTGAATGAAACCCAACATCTTCTTCAGTTTCAGAACCTTCTGTTAATCCAGAATCATTGACATCAGGATCTTGCCACAAACTTTCCACAACTTTGCTCCTAGGAGACTCATTGTCAAACCCTAAGAAAACAAAGAGTAACAGCCTCATGAAAAAAATACAATTATAGAATTATCTCATGCTAATGAGAAGGGGAAGATTGCAGAAAAACAAATAATCAGTCAAAGAGTGGCAAAGCATGCAATCAGAAACAAATAATTAAATTTACTGACAAAAGGATTTTATTTAAGCTTCTATAAAATAAAATAGAATTCAAGTACAGCATCTAACTAAAGAATAAAAAGCCAAAGCTAATAAGAAAACTTTATGAACCTGATGATGAACACATAATAAAGCCTAGCAGAACAGAAACAAACAATGAAAACCTGAGTAAAGCTTTGCCACACATATCAAAGTTCTTGACTTCCACATAAATATGTAATTTTAAAACATGTTTAATCTAACCTTCCCCTTCATCATGGTCATTCTCCAGCATGCTATGAGATTCAAGGACGTCAACAACTTTCCTTTTTTCCTCCTTGTTACCTCCTTTCTTTTTTTCTCTTACCTTTACCTTCTTCCCTTTTCCTGCAAAAGGGGCAGAGAGCAAAGCATTTTTTTAATTTTTATCAACTCCGGAGTCCAGACAAAACAAAACAAAGTTCTCTACGAGCCTGATAAACATTTAATTATATATAAGCATTTAAACAAAGGAGTACATTATCAGGGACCACTGTAACTAAAAGTTGACAAACACACTTAAACCGAATTCATAGTCAACTAAATTTCTTTTATTTAAAAAAAAAAATTCCCCACCTGAATGAAAGCCAAAATAAAGCAACAGCCAGGAAGTTGCAGCATGCACTAGGAGTATTTGAATTTGATTTTCATTGTTAGGTACTTGGCAGAGTAATGAAAGTAAACAAGAGGTTTATTTCATAATGAATATACAATTAAGAGAGCCTTCACAAGGTGATCCTATTAATAATCAACCTAATAAGTGCAGTTTCGTAAGAGAATATTTATAGGAATAATTGCTTGTTCTTAAAATTTTCTCTCGAAAGCTAATACTTTTTCAAAATAAGCTAACCAAACACACACTAGGCTCAAAATCACAACGAGCACAGATAACTGAAAGACAGCTCCAATTAGAACAAACAAAACAATTTGTATTACCTTTTCAATTTAGATGCAGATTGTGGCGTCTTCATAGCGTTAGGCCTTTGTGTGGATTATTTCCCTGCAGTGTTAGAGTCAGTGAGCGAAAAACAAAATAGGAACCGAAAGTAGTTAACAAACAGTATATATAGATATAGCAACAGAGAAAAAAAATCACTTTCGAATTGAAATTTCAAAACCATGGCATTGAACGAGAAATTAGGTCTGGGGAAATCGAACAAGACAGAAGATGATTTTGAAAGTGAAGTGAGGCTTGTGTGCAATGTTCCATAATTTCTGGGTTAAAACAATATTATAAGTGTCTGGAAACGTGGAAGAACAACTCACCGGCGACAGCGTAGGTCCGATACTCCGGCGAACGGCGTGGGAGCTGAGGCTAGGGTTCCGCGGCGGCGAGGGAGGTTCTTTGAACTTTTAAAGGTTATGTCAGTTTGCCGCGGAAAGAATAATACCTTAGAGGACGCAGGCTACCGTGGGTCACTAGCCTAAGTCTCCCACGGTGCGAGACAGCTTCTAAACCGTTAGATTTTTATTTTCAATTTAATGGCTAAGATTTATTCTTTTTTGTCCTTTCTCTTTTTTCCGCTCTCATTCCATACTACTCCTCCAAACCTACCTTTTTTTTCTCCGTCTGTTTGGATTGACACGTTCAAAAATTAATTATTGTAGAATTAATTATGATAGAAATAAATTTTATCATAATTTTATGCATCATATTCTATTATGATTTTAAAAATAATTCAAATATATAAAATTTGATTAAAATCAAGATTAATTCACCTCATCACGATTTATAATAATTTTAAAGGCAATTCAAACATATTTTCTTTATCTCTTCCACCAGATAGCAACAACACTCAATTGTCATTAGTGGCTTCAAGTTTAGTGTCTCTTCCACTTGCTTCTCCAACTTTCTTTGTTTTTATTAAACAAAACACACAGCAGAAACATGGAGCGTTACATAATTTCTCGTTCAACTATGTAACTAGTTCAGAAATAGATCATGAAATAACGGATTGTTGTCATTGTGTTAGTTGCAAGTTTTGCTAAGGTAATTGCATAGAAAGAGATCTTTGTTGTGTGTTATCTATTGGGCGATCTATAGCGGCAATGTTGTTCTAGTGCTCTTGGTGGTGTTACAGCAATTGGAGGGGAGAGGAACAGCTAAGGACAAATAAGGAAAGATAAAAAAATAGAAATTAATTTTTTGTCTCACATCATGGGAGTCTTAACAATGACCCACACTAACGTGCACATATCTTACTCGGGTAAAAAAATGCTTAATTAAGTTTTTCATATTTGAAAAATAAGTCATTTTCATATTACTACCTAACATTTATTTTTTCAACTAAGTACCTAAAAAAAATTGTTTCAATTTAGTACATATCGTTAATCTCATTTCATTAAGTGATGACATGGAGACGGAATGTCATGTCATCAAGCCTTATCACTAACACCTCAATGTCACGTCATCACCTTCTTCCTCTTATCCTTCTTTCCTTTCTCCCCTTCTTCCCCTTCTCTAACGAAAACCACCACCACTGTTGTCAACCGCCACTACCATGTTGCCCAACCCCTTCTCCATTTCTCCCATTCTCCCTTATGACTCTCTCCTCTACTCTTGATGCAACGTTGTTTTGAACCCCAAGGCACACCTCGACTACCAATTCTGCATCTGGCATTGTCCCTTCTGCTCTTTCTGCAATCTCTCAACCCAATTGTTCCCTACCTACAACATCGTCGACATCAAAGAAAATAGGAATATGTGAAAGTGAGCGTCAACGATAATGTTTTTTGGTCTTGGGATGTTGTTTTGGACGTGTTAGGGGGGGGGGGGGGTCTAGATAGAGGTGGTGAGGGTGGAGTTATGCACAATGATGCAATGATTGGTGATGGTTGGTCATTGTTGTTGCACGCACACAAAGGTGGATCTGGGTGGTGACGGTGCGCACGCGATGACTGGGCTTGGACGCGGGTCGTTGCATCTTTGTCGCACCAACATCCTTGCAAATTCACACCACCTTCCTTGACGCGGTTCAATCCGCTTACGTTGTTGATAATCTTGTTGATGATTTTGTTTTGTTGTTGTTGTTGTCGATTAAGAGATAAGATGGATCAATGAGATGAGTTGTTTTATGTTGGACATCGTGGCGGTGGTAGGCAGCAACAGTAGTTTTTGTTGGAGAAGGGAAGAAAGGTAAGACAGAGAAGGAAAAAAAGGTGATGATGTGGCACTGAGATGTCACTGATAAGGCCTGATAACATGATATTTTATCTGTCATGTCATCATTTAATGAAAGAAAACTAACGACAGGTACTAAATTAAAAGCGACCTACTTTTTAGGTATGAAAATTTAATTAAGACAAAATAAAAATTAAATTACAATTTTAATTCTTTTAGTTTTTAAAATTTGTGATTTCGATCAATTTTAATGAATATTTAGTCTTCTGATTTTTATATTTTGTTAGTCTCTTCATTAGTTTTTATGCATTAACCATTATGTTATTATTATTTACCGTTAATTAAATAAATGACACGTTTAGGATAAACTTATTAAAACATTAATATGATTATTATTTTATTAAATTAAGTCAAAGTTAATTAAAAAACCAAAAAATTAAAAAGAAATTGGCAACACTATAAGATCCATCCAGGGTCCAATCCAAGGGGTTGGCATATACGGCCTTACCCACCCCTAAGATCCTTTATTTATATAACAAAAATTTTAGTTGATATTTACTTAAAAAAATTTATTAATAAATAATATTTCTAATTTTACCCATAAAATCAATAATAAATATTTTTAGATTTTTTTTTACTTTTTATTTATTAAATAATTATCCATTGGAAAATGGGTAATTAGGTATTTAAATAATTGTATAAAAAAAGTTAAACCCCTTTAATACACTCTTGATCCCTCCCTACAAAACTAGTCACAAAACCATTCAATCCATTAGCAGCCAAAATCCCAAACCGGTTCGCCGGCTAGGAGCTCGAAGATGGAGTTCCATGAATCAGGGTCGAAGTCAACATCAGTTTTTGAGAGAGAATCTGACGCCAATTTTGCATGCTTCGTTCTAGATGCGGGGAATGAGTTTCTTCGGCGAACTCAAAGGTGTACCAGTGGTTTAGGAACACTACGGACTTGAATTCTATTTCATTTCATTTGATTTGTTTATTGTTTTTTGGGTAAAAGATGATAACCAGAAGGTGTTAAAGGATGTTGAAACCATAAACAAAGGTTTCAACAAAACTTTGTACTTGGATAGAAGTTCAACTGTAGTTTTTATCTGATTGGGTTGAACATTCGAAATAAGATTTCCACTCTTTTTGATGGTGTTGGCCTTGCTGGGTATTGGAAGAGGCATTATAAATCCTTGTGACACAGTTGGCCAAGGCATTTTTCACTCTATGGATAGCTTCTGACGAGGTTGCTTCTTCTATCTCTCTAGAGGAGCTTCAGTAGGAGAAGAGCTCGACAATTCCTTAATTTTATTTTTGTTTTTTTTTAAATTAGTTTTGACTCAATTTAATTAAACAGTCGTCACATTTATTTTTAAATAAATTCATCTTAATCGTGTCCCATTATTTTTACTTGACTGTTAACCATAATAATATAATCGTCAACCCATAAAGATTAACTAAGGGGTCAAAATCGCAAATTAAAAAAAATCAAGGGATCATCAAATGTTGTAATAAAATTTTAAGATGATCAAATCATAAATTTATAAAATTAGAAAAATCAAAATTACAATTTAATCAAAAATTTACACCACAATATAAATTCTTTTGTATTTATATTACACTTATTGTATTAATCTATTATGGTTTTGTATATTTTAAATATGTTCAATAGTAAACATTGATTAATTGCTTGGTTTATAAATTTTAATTATGATAATAGATTAAAAAAATATAATATCAAACCAAATTAAAGATTGTAATGTACCGTATATTATTTTTTTGTCTTAACTCTTTAGTTTATCGGGAAAAAAACATAATGATCAATAGATAATTAAAGTTTGATAAGAAATTATTTTCACAAAAATTAATCCGAATAATACTCGATTTAACCTATCAATCATAATGAAATTTAATATAATAAAAATTTCTAATTGATTATTCAGTCAAAAATCTTATTTTTTTAAATTATTTTATTTAACACTCAAACCTTTTTAATCAAAGTTAAATATAGAAATAAATATTCAAATTATAATTAATTATTTAATGAATTAAAATTAATTTTTAATCTTTGAAACTATTCGTTTCATATATTAATTTATGTTTTTATTATGTATAAACAAAATTTTAATTTCTTTTTACATATTTTATACGTATTTGCAAATAATTATAAATATATAAAATATATGCTAAATACTTTATTAAATATCTTTCATTCATTTTAGCAAATTACACATCAAATTAACAATTTAATGGTTGAAGTAAAATACACTTACAATCCTTAAGGTTTCATGAAATTACACATATTTTTCTTCTTTTTTATACCCCTACACTAACCATGTTATATAAATATTCAATTGTAACAAAAAATCATATTATCACACTATGTAGTATCTCTTATTATTAAAATGAATAAGTTCTACAATGAAATTCTTTCACCATTTTTGCATGCAAATCCTTCCGAAATTCATGTAACTTAAATATCGTAACAGAATTATTGAAGATTTTTATGATAAACCATTCCTATTATTGCAAATCACGTAAATTGAGAATACTATCAATCACAAATTTGAATTTCATATTAATAGTGGAGGACAATGGAACAAATTTTAATTATTACTAAATTTACATGTCATGAAAATAAAAATTATATTGATATTATTATAAAAAATTATACGTGCTAGTATGCATGGGTGTATCACAATTATTTAATTGATATTTATTTTTTAAAATTACAACTAATTGATACAGAATTAGAAAATTTAATTTTATATTGTTGAATCCTAAAAAGCATTAGCCAAGGTAATTTGATATATATATATATATATATATATATATATATATATATATATATATATATTAAGTAAACGAGGATTTTAGTCCTAGCATAAATATTGTTTGTTTTTATATAATTAAAGTTCAAAAGAATAAAATGTCTTTGAATATATAAACTGTATTTAGATTAAAATTACTTATCTTTAATTTATCTTAGATAAGAAATTACAAACATTAATATATTTATATATTTAGATAAACAATTAAATATGTTTCATTTTTTTGCAAACATGCATTTTCAATCCTATTGAAAGCGACTCAATATTTAAATGCATTTTGAAGAATGATTGAGCTTTTTTTTAAATTAAGTTTGTAATTTTTAATCACTCACTTACTATTAAAGCAAAGAAGTCATATAATAAAAAAAAATTCCCCTTTGTTCTATGCAAATCTCATCCAAATTCATGTACTTGAATGTGGTATTATAACTTTTTAAGCAAATTTTTTTCCTTATTTATCATCTTTTCAATAATGAAATTACTTAAAATTTTGTTTTAGTTGAATCAATTTAAATTTTTTATACATTGATATCTATAAGTAAATTTTGTTAATATAAACGGTAAACCTTATATAAATTTATCAGTTCGATTTCTTAAAATTTTCTAATAGTATTTAAATATTTTTATATATTTACAACAATAATAAAAAAGGTACCATATGTACATCGTAGAGGTCACCCAACTAATTTTATTTAAAGTTTAATAACACTAATATAATATATAGACATTACAAAACAAAAATCATACTTTCAAATTTTAAATCTCATATAAATAAATTAAGAAAATTAGTTAAAAATCAGAATATCAGTTGTGAAAATAAATTATTTTTAAACGTTTTTTGTATTTGCTTTCTTTTATTTCTTAGATTCAATTTTATTTCATAGTATGCGGTACATATTTAATTACCATAATGAATACTCTAACAAATTATGATAAATTAGTGAGAATTTGTCCAAACAGTCAATATTACTTGATGCATATACTCAATACTCATACTTGATCAATATTTGTTTTCATAAATAAAGTTGTTATAATTAGATAATAATTAGGTCAGACAATTCTTACAAAGATTCTCTCTATCTTTTTTATCAGTAGACTTTCTATCTATTTAGGCTTGTGATAAACCCAATGTGATCTTGATTGTGGTTATAAGTACCCGGGCAAGGGAGCTTCTGGATTTGTTATAGTGTTGGAGATCCCTCATATGATACTTGTCATTGTCGCTACTTTTGTTAGCAATTTCTTTGTCACAAGGGTCATATTGAATTTAGGGATGCTTTTGTTTAGATGATGATGAGATCTTTGGAGATGAAATAACTAGGAATAATAAAGCTTGGTGAACACTTTCATTTTAGTTTGTGTTTTGAGAGTCAAAGAGTGATGATAGAAAAGTATAAACACGCATTTGGTATTTTTAGCATTTATAAAATCATAAAAAATATTGATTATTGTTTTCAATTTTAAATGAAATATTATTTTTTTAATTTTGCACGTAAATAAATAATAATATTTTGGAGTATTTAATTAATAAATAAAAAATGAGAAAAAGAGTAAAAATATTTTAGTAGAAATGTTTCATTAGTTAAGTCATTTATTTGTTTTCTTAATTGATTGGGGAAAAATTGTTAACATGAGCTATTGCATGGGCAAACATGAGTAATTAAGGGTGTTCACCAGTTGGATTGGATAAAGTTTGACTAAACTTGTTATTCAATCTAATAAAAAATCTATGGGTTGGGTGGGTTGGGTCAGGTTTGTGTAATTTTTTTATAGATCCAACCCAATCATAAATAGATTGGACTAATTGAGTCTAAAAATTTAGAATTTAAAAAAATTAGAACAATAATTTATTTTTGTCTCCAACTTTTTAAGTATATAATGACAAATGTACTCAAAAGAGATTAAATTGTGAAAATATTTGACTAATAGAATTAATAATTTCAATGCGAGTATGATATTTTTTATTTTAGATAAAAATAAAGTATGATATTCACATGTGAAAATATAAACAAAATTAAGACTAAGATAAAAATAACTTAAAAGAAAAAAATCATAGGTGATTTAAATTAATAATTTAATAACTATGTGAGCTAAAAATCATTAATGTGTTTTGTATTTAATAATTAATTTATATATAATAAATTAAATTATATGATATAGGGTGAATCACATGCAAAAAAATAGAGTCGATATGTTACCTAACCTGTTCATGGTCAGGTCTTAATTGGGTTGGTCGGATTTGACCCAAATACTTTAAAAATTCAATCCAATATAATTGGATTAGATTGAGTCACAGGTTGACCCAAACCCACAAATACTCCTACTTATACTTTTGGGATTGTTTTATGGACAAAAACCTCAATTTCTCCCATTAATGCTCACCCATCAGAGGTGGACTAGGGCTCATGCAAATGCATTAGAAAATAAAACCCCAAATCATCTTCATGCGTTAAGATCCCGAATCACCCACATATGCCCAAAAAGGAAACCCTGGATCATCCTCCACCCCTGCCAAATACCCAGACTCATTGACTAGACAAGCATGGCAAGGATCATGCCTAACATCCCAAGAAAGAGCTCGTGCACTGTAGCACTCATAGGACTTAAGTAAAATAGAATCTTCATACACAGGTGCAGATCTTCTAAGTTGTGTTCGTTGCGAGCAAAAGTGAGGAGGGGAAGGAAATAAGTAGAAAGTAAGACTTTCTCTCGTTTGGTATGAGTGAAAGTTATGATGAAAGTGGTTAAGAAATGGAGAGACTCACACTTTTTACTTTCTCTCAAAGAATGACATGAAGTGCAGGGAAATTGTAGTGGAAGTTCTTATTTCTAAAATTGTCCTTTACTTCTTGGGACACTTTTAGAAATGGATTGTGAAATAGAAGGGTTCACACTTTTTACTTTCTCTCCAAAAATGACATGAAATGCAGGGAAAGTGTAGTGGAACTTCTTATTTATGAAAGTATCCCTTATTTCCTTCGTGGGACTCATGGGAGAGAACACCAAAAATGAATTATGCTTCATGTATAATCAAATATCCTTCTATCTTGTAAAATTTCACACATTCAATTTCTTGAAGGACATAGCATAATTGAATATGTCGATTATGCACCTTTTTTTTTATTATAACACAATACCTATGTCAAAATATTTTTCATCCAAGGGCATATTGGATTATGCACCTTTTTTTATTGTCGTAGAACAAAGAAAAAGTAATAAAAAATTATTAAGGTAAAAGTGTAATTATAAAATACTTAATTTTTATTTATTTATTTTGTTACTTATTAAATCACTTTAATTTAAATCTTTCCTTTCTTTTTATCTCAAAGGAATAACCTCATTTCTCACTTTCTTTCATCTCTTCTCTTTTCTCACACTTTCATTTATTTTCTTTCTTATCAACCGAACACTACCCTAAAGTAGAATGGCCCAGTAATAATATTATTGACTCATAATACTTAAACTATATAACCTACTACACTTAATCCATTCTTTATTTGCTTCTATTTGATTTATATTTCATTTAAGCAAAACATACCTATAAATTTGTCTCAATTTTTTTATTATAAATTTTAATTTAAAAGTTAAATATTCTCTCTTTTTTTAACTATATATAATCATATTATTTTTTATTTTAGGACATGTATTTTATGACATTTCATTTAAGAAATAAGCTTAGTGTTCTGTGCCATGAGAGTATTTTAATTCTATAATTTATAAAATTTTATATATTATAACTTTTTAATGTGTTTATCTATTATATTTTAATTAATAATATATATATATATATATATATATATATATATATATATATATATATATTAGTATATATATATACACAATAGTTAACAATATTAATATCTAATAAAATGTTAAATATTATAAAAATCACACCAAAATTTTGTATGATGTATACTATATTTTCATATATATATATATATATATATATATATATATATATATTAAGCTTTTGTTTTTATTAAACTTCTACTTCATAAAAAATATATTCCCGTGAATTTTATTTTATATTTAATACATTTTTTATATTTTTACATTAATAAATTTATATATTATTAATTGAAGGAATTTCAACATTAATCAAATAAGTTAATTTAAAATATAAAATTCTTCTTTAATTGAATCAATAAGGGAAAAATTGATTTGAACAAAAAATAACTTATATATTTTATGGCATTTCAGTTAAGAAATATTTCATGTATTATATTTATTTTGCGGCATATAATTTTTTTTTATGTTGAACCTTACGGAGTACATATCCTCGCATATATTATTTTTCCTTGATATAAAAGTTAATAAAATGAAATGCCGTAAAATGCAAATAATATGATTATATATAGTTAAAACAAAGAGACAATGGAAAAATTATATTTTACTTTTAAATAAAATATAAATTTATAATGTAGAAATTGAGATAATTTTTTTTGGGTAGTAGAATTGAGATAAATTTAGAGTTATGTTTTACTTAAATGAAATGAAAACAAAATGAATATGAATAAAGAATGAATCAAGTATGATAGGTCCTATAGTTTAAGTATTATATGAGCTAATAATATTGTTATTTTACTAAATACTGTATCGTTCTACTTTAGACTTTAGAAGATCTGCCCTTCTTCATACAGTTGAAATCCTTGATTTTGTTAGGTTTGTAGTTAGGTCAAGGTTTCTCGAAAAGTTTGTAAATAGTCTATTTAGAGTGGTTTTTAATTATTATTAAATTATGGTTTTAAAATATTATATAATTTAATTTGTCGTATTTCACTAAAATACCCACAAACACGTAATAACGGGTAGTTTAATTTTAAATTTTAAAAAATAGGAGCAATTTAAAAAGAAAAACAATACGTAGCATAAATCATCATTAAAGTAAATTTATATTAAATACATTATTTTTTATTTTTCGATTAACAGTTTATATTTGAATTAATAAAAATCGACAACGAGCGTAATATTTTTTAAATTTAAAGCTCATTTGTTAAATTTAACCAAAATAGTTAATTATTTCTTCTTATTTTTGGTGATCTAATTATTTCTTCTTGTGAGCAAAGTACACCAAAATAACCATATTATAACGTATAGTACCCAGAATCCTCTTAAGTGGCCATTGCCAGCACTTCACTCTTAAGAAAATTTTAACTTACAAATCAATACTGCAATCGAACATGATGACATAATATACGTGCAACTTTTAAAGTTGCACGTTGTCATGAACCAATATTTTGGTCAATCTTGAATAAAAAAAGGAGTATTTGATTTATGAAAAATAAAATAAAAAATCCTCCAAAACATCATTGTCCGGAAGAAGAAGAAAAAACCAAACCAACTTGTGAATGGCTGCGATGACTGCGCTAGGCGGTGGGCCGGTGCCTGTCATCTTACTTTACAGATCATCAATGAAAATAATGTATCTCTTTTCTAATTTAAATTATAATTATATTTTTATTATTAATGAAATCAATAGTATAAAGAGAATTATCAATTTGCTTCTTGAAGGCTATATATGCTATTACATTATTTTGAAAATTTTATTATTAAATTAGCAACATTTTTCCATTTTTTTTCGAATAAATATTCATTTTAGTTTATGAAAATATAAAATATAGATAAATTAATTTATGAAAAATGAAAAAAATTAAATTTAATATTTAAATATACAAAAAGTATGACAAATGAATCTTATCGTTAAATTTGTGAGATTATTTTATCATTAAATTATTATATTTAATGATCAATTTGACAATAAATTTAATTCTTCAAAAATCAATTTGACATTAAATCATAAAATTTAGATCATTATATTATATTTTTTACATATTTAATGACTAAGTTTTTTTTTCATCTTTGGATCAAAATAGATATTTATCTTTTTTTTTATTATAGTCTTTTAAAATTTTGTCCCTAGACTAATCTATTAAATATTTAGATTATTACTAAATTAATTTATTGAAGACTATTTTGATTACTACTTTAATCCTATGCAAGGATTCATATGGTGCAACATTTTAGATGTTTTTCATTGAATTTTTAATCTATCACTAAATAAAATATTGCTGAAATGACCTTTTTAGTTGGCAATACCAGCCAAAGAGTCCAATGCTTATATGCACTAGCTAAGCAATATTGTTTTGGTATCAATGAATTGAGGCATTTGATTACTTCTTTCTCGAAATCTTGTCTTGTATGTATGTTCATGTTTTTTTTTTTCACTTTTTAATTCAACTAAAGTTTAGAAAGTATAGATCCAAAGAGATAAAATATCTTAAAAAGGTAACAATAGCCTTTTCTTCAAAATAAATAAAAGGGCCATTTTTTGTTTGTCATTAAGAATTATTCTCATGAATCTAAAATTTCACATGTCAATGAAAATTCATTGAGTTTACTTTCCTTTCTTGAGATTTTTAAAAAATATTAACACTTTTTTTTTGTTGTGTAATAAAAGTGTCCTTTAGTCAATAACTAAAGATTGATTATTTTTTTAGATTAAAAAATCTTCCAAGTTAACTTTAACTCTCTCAACAGCTATTCAGCCAAAAAAGAAAACCTCTCTCAACAGCCGTCTTTTGCACACACACAATAAAATAAAATATACATAAAACTACGATACACGAGGGAAAAATAAATTACAAAATTAAGAAGCATAATTTTTTTATCAGTAAATTAAGAATAATATAATAACCAGTAATCTAAATTAGGTGAAAATAATATTCAGAATAATTAAATTAATAATAACAAGTTTAAATAATTTTGCAATAGTCATAAACTATTAATTTGCTTAGAAGAAGAAAGAAGGGTATTCAATAAAAATAATAATTAATCAAGCTATAGTGACAATATAAACTCCAAAACATAACAATGACACCCTCCTCGTGTTTTGGCAACATGTCGGGGTCGAGGTGTTCTTTTCTCATGTGATGTGAGTTATATGGTTGACACTTATGGAAGTATTTATATTCAGTGTTGCAAACTTCAATTTAGGCATTGTACGTTTCTAACATGTTACAATCTGAGCCCATGTTTAAATGCAATAGTTTGGAACCAAACGATCACGTTTCACCTTTTATTTTTTTATAAACTAAAGCTTAAGGGTTAGACGCTATCCCATTAAGCCATTTGTCTCTTAGAATTACTTATAAAAATTATAATAATCCAACTTAAGCTAAGGACCTGCCTATTTAAGAAAATATATACTACTATTTTCTATTTTTGTTTTTGTTTTTATTTTCAATTAAAAAAATTCTACAATATTTTAACATATTCCTCATTTTTAAAGATTTGTACAGCAACTAATGAAAATAACTTTTTTTTCTTTGTTTCCTATACAAAATTTCGAAAAACAAAAAGATTGAAATTAATATAAACAATATTTTAATGAATAGAACTTAGATATATTTCTTTAGGTAGTATTATAGTTTCACCTCAGAATTATGCATAATAAAGGTTACATTAAAGAATTACACAAATTATTGAAATGACTCTAATTTTGATTTAAAACAGTTTAAGTAATACTTAAAAATTTGTATATAAGTTTTGTTCATTTTTATCTCTATTAACAGAAGTAATCCCGCATATGACATCACATGTTTAAGCCTTTTCATCTTTGTGGGTTGGGTGCAAAACCATGTTTCAACATTAAATAATTAACAAGACCATTAAAAAAACATTAAATAAGAAGCTACATACCCATTTGAAGAAATAAGAAAAAGCAAATACCCATTTGAAGAAATAAGAAAAAGCAAAGCCAATACTATTTCTCAGGTAAAAAATATTCTAATTTGTTCTTTCCTATAGATAGAAAAGAGGGGGAAAAAGGTGAATGAGGAGGGGGCATGATACTTTTCTCATACTAAAGTTTACTAGCAAGCAAGGAGGCCCACCCACATTAGGGTTTATGGGAATTTACATGAATAATAATAGCATTAGCCGGTGACCGACCTTTCCTAGTTTCGCCCCTTTTGGCATCTAATCCTTGGTCAGCTTGCTCCCATTGAAAAAAATGAAAAAGAAATTGCATTTCACTATCAAAGACCCATGTGGCCAAATGAGAGATCAATTTTTGGAAATAAAAATTGCTAACAACAACAATGATACTCAAAGTTTAACCATGATATACTCACAACGTAAAATAATTTTATATTATTATTTAATTAAAAATAATTATTAATATAATTTTTAAGATAATTTTATAAAAATTAATAAATTATTATATAATAGTATGTGATTAGATGACATAATAAAATTATTTTACATCTAAGAGACATAACCTTTTTTTCTCTTGTACTTATTTGATGAATAAAGTTTGTTTGCATGCATATTCCCCATTGTTCACCTACCACAAAAAACAAAGGAGGAAATAAGAATGGAAGTGGAAGTGCTACTTGTCACAGTTTCACTTCCACCTTTTCTATGTCTTTTAGGATGTGTGCAGATTATAGTTAGCAATGTTTTGGTTTAGCAGGAAAGTATTTTTTTTAATCTTACTTAAGTTTTAGTCTGGGACTTAAAATTATGTTTAAATATTACATAGAAGTAATCAAGTTCAATATTCTTATATTATGATTTTGATATAATCTATGGTTAATAAATGTTATTTCAATTGATTTTTTATTTATTGAAAATAAGATATTCACACGTTTAAAAATCATGAGACTAACCTTAAGATTATCAAAATAAATTTTATCTCTTTCTTTTATATATACGACCAGAAGATTAAATCACTGTTAATATATTTAAGAAATCATGTTAATTTAATTGATAATCACATGAATTAAAATTTTATGACAAATATGAAGATTTGATTGGTAAATTATTTATAAATATTTCTATAAATACTTTTTAAATTATAGTAATATTCATCTTGATACGAGTAAGTCTTTCAAATCAAATTCAATATATAATATAACAGAATTTTTCATTTGGAGAAAACAGAAGCAGAAGCAGGATAAAAAAAATTTAAAATTTAGAAAAAACAAAAAGAAACAAAAAAATGAATTTTTCATTTTATAAAAGTTAAATATTCCTTTTCTCAACTAAATAAAAAAACGATTTTTTAATCTTTTTTTTGTCATGCAATCAGAACATAATTAATGCTATTGTTGACCCAATCTAAAAGTCTCTTAACTCCAATGCCCTAAACCTAATTATTTACATTTAATTAATATCTTACTTGACACTAGTACAACTGTACAACATCAAAATCTTAAAAAAAAAAAAACAATTACTTATTTTTAAAGTAAGTTGAATCTTCACCAGCAGTAATATCTATCCTTTTACCGCGAGTACTTAAGACACCGAGTTGGAGCGAAAAATGCGACAAAGTGGCACCTGAACCAGACTGTGGAAACAGCAACAAAGACGATCACTTTTTTTTTTTTTTTTGGGTTTTTCACCACCATTATCACTGCCCCACAAAGTAAATTATTCACCATTCTTGTGAGACGAGTCAGAAACATGAACAAAAAAAAATAATTAAGAAAACACGAAGATTATTAGTATTTAATTTGGCTGGCTTGAAAAGAAAAAAAAAACATTAAAAACGCAGTTTTACAGTTCATGTGTGTGGTGTAGTGTGGGGTTGGGGTTTTGTTGCCGTTAGTGATAAGCACGCCTGGCATTTCATCATTCCCTCGCTTTCTCTCTCTCTCTCTCTCACACACACACACACCTCAATTCTTCACTTTTTTTTTTTCTTTCTTCAACTTCGTATTTCTTTTCTTTTCCCCCTAAATATTCTTCTTTCTCTCTCTAAAATTCTTCTTCTTCTTCTTTCTTCAGTCCCCACTTTCCTTCTCTCACTTTCCGCCACCTTCCTTTTCCTCTGCTCCTAAAACCCTTCGATTTTGTGCCTCTGATTGGATCTGCAGCTTCCTATTCATTCCGATTCATTGGCTTTTTTTTTTTGAAATTTCGCGATTCCGATTTTCTCAGCTCGAGGTCGTGCTTCTATTTATTTTTTGTGTGTTTTGGTTCTCGATTATTCTGCTTTAAATTTTTGCTCCGATAAAGACAAAAATCGATTGCTGCTGTCTCTGCTTCCTCTTCTTCTTTCTCCAGGTATGAAGCTCCTTGAATCAATGAATCCGTTTTCGTTGTTTTTGTTTCTTCAGTGACGATTTTTTTTTACTATGCACGAATTTCGATCTAGTTTCCGATTGGTCTGAAATGCGGTTGAACTTGATTGACCTGAATTGAATCGAACATTGCGTTTTTCTTGTTTTTCGGATGCTAAAATTTGTATTTATTTAATTATTATGTATTTAGAAAATCCAAAGATGTTGAGGTTCGAGATTTTGGGGAATGGAACGACATCGTAGGGAAGTTTAGTTTGAGAGTTTTTAGCGTCGCTTTGTTTTCGGGATCAGTTCAAGTGATACTGTGGCGTATTATTGTGTGTATGTAGTATACGTGTATACATGTCTGCTACCTAGGTATACGGTTAGTTTCTTTGTGGCTTGTTTTGTTATTGTTATAACTTATACGGTGGCGTTTTCGCGATTTTGTACCTGTCAATCTGTCATGTGTGTGTGTGTGCATTTCGTGGCATGCGGATGCGGTGGGGCGAGCCTTCTACGTGGTGGATTCTGCGATTTTTGGGTCTTATTTTCATTTGTTTTCAAAAAGAATCTTAATTGGATGCGTTTGTTTCTGGAGCTGCTTTGGCTTTGGATCAGTTATCCTATGTGGTTTTATATATTTTATCAGGGGGAGAGAGAGGTCTGAGGAATTAATCTTGACCATTCATTCTTACACGGGAGATCAAGATTGATTTTTGTTAAATTTAATCCATGTAAGATTAAATGGTGAATATTAGCTCCTTTCACCTCTTTCTCTTTTTCTGTGCTTTTTTTCCCTTTCTAATTTGATATTATTAGGAAATTCTTTTAGAATAGTAGAATTGACAGGGACACAGGGTTCCCTTCCAATGACAACAATTCTCGCATTAGTGAAATTTTGCACATTGCAGTGCAAAGTCTATGTTGGATGCAAATTTGAGGATGTGAGTGTTTTCTTCATGTCCGTGTCACACAGCTTAAACTTGTGGCAATTCATGGCTACCAAAATATTAGGCTCTATTAGGTAGGTATGCAGAACGGACATGGTGACAAAAGATGCAATTTTCTGTTATGCTTTTGTCCAATTTTAAGAAACTGCTATGAAAAGGCATTTGTGCTTATTGAAAGTGCAATTTGTTTACTTGTTTGTGAACAACCACGAGTGACTATGTAGTTGCTGACAATGACGTGCTTAATAATGTGTTCCTATTCTTCTTTGCTTCTTGTGACACATCTATCGTAACTCGTGAACATGAATTTAGGAATATATAAGCTCGTTATTTACTTGGAATTCCTAATGGTAGATGAAAGAAGATATATAGCAGCTACAATTTGCCTAGCTTGGTGTTTTTCCTTTTTTTTTTTATTGCCTTTCCCTTGCAAATTAATGATGCTAACTTTATGTATGATCTATTCCAACTCCCGAGAAATTTCTCTATTGTCTAAATAAAGTAATTACTGTGCCAGAATTTCTTTGTTGAAATGGTTTGGGGAAGCATCGCATCTTTTTTCTCCCACTTTTATGTCTGCTTCAGAAAATTAACACCTCGATCTTGCTTTTCTATTCACTGATTATATCATTTATGGCTTCTTTTCAGGGTATTATTTGCAATATTTAAACTAGTTAATAGAAGAATATTATGGCTGTTTCCATGAGAGATTTGGATCCAGCTTTCCAGGGAGCTGGACAAAAGGCGTATCCTGCTTCTTGTTAACATATTCTGCTCTTCACTAATTATCAGATTTTCATATTTAGAAGATTTGTTCAAGGTTTCTGCTTCATTTGGTTCTGTCATATGCTTAATTTAATTTGATGCTTTAATGTTTGATCTATTCCCAGTAGTCCAGTACTTGTGTATTATTTTCCTTAACCATATATAGTGGACTTGAAATATGGCGTATTGAGAATTTTAATCCAGTTCCTGTCCCAAAGTCGTCTTACGGGAAATTTTTCACTGGAGACTCCTATGTAATCTTAAAGGTAAGCCATATTTTGAAAGTGATTATTCATTCATACAATGTTAGCCTCATGTTGGTATATTCTGTTTCAGGATGTTTCTATTTCTGTTTATTATTGCATTGCAATGACTTCGTAATTAAAAGCAATTGTTGTTCCCAGAATGACAAAAATCACAATATTGGTATGCAAGGGCATGTGGATCAAGTTCTGTCTTCATTTTTCTTTGGAAAACATTCATTATGGAGCTTCTAAACATCTTTCAGTTTTGATGCACCGTGTATTCTCAAAATAATAAAGTTGATGCATGTATTTATGAAATATATTATTTTCTCTTAATCATATTGAGCATGAGTCAGTTAAGACACTGTTGACCTCTTTCCCATGAGCTTTGTTTTCCCTTGCTGATATTGTATGAGGTTTTTGATTCAAATCTCAAGATTTTCCTCAATAGAACTTATATTGGCTAGGTTTACATTAAGTTACTTGTGCATACTGCATTGCATATGAAACAAAGTTTTTCGCTAGTATGAATATTATCTTATTTTTGATCCTTTGTTTCTAGACAACTGCATCAAAAAGTGGTGCTCTGCGCCATGACATCCATTACTGGCTTGGTAAAGACACCAGTCAGGTGAACTTCTTCTTCTTATATATTTTTAGATTTTTTTTCTAAAATTCTGTTTCCCCACTTTTCTGTTAAACATTAGTTGTAATTTTTGTATACTTGTTACCTAATGACTGTAACTTGAAAACAGGATGAAGCCGGTGCTGCGGCCATCAAGACAGTTGAGCTGGATGCAGCTCTTGGAGGACGTGCTGTTCAGTATCGTGAAGTACAAGGCCATGAAACTGAAAAGTTTCTGTCTTATTTCAAACCATGTATTATCCCACAAGAAGGTGGAGTTGCTTCTGGTTTCAAACATCCTGAGGCTGAAAAACATAAGACACGGTTGTTTGTATGCAGAGGGAAACATGTTGTACATGTCAAAGAGGCAAGTTTGAGATTATTTCTTTGCCATTGAAGTTTGAGTCTTGTAGGTCATTATTGTACACACTGAATCAGTCGCATGCATATATAGAAACATTATTTTATGCTTTTTGAGTAACCATTTGTGTTGGTAATAGGTTCCATTTGCTAGAGCTTCACTCAACCATGATGATATTTTTGTTCTGGATACTGAATCGAAAATTTTCCAATTTAATGGTTCCAATTCATCTATTCAAGAAAGGGCCAAAGCTTTGGAAGTTGTACAGTATATTAAGGATACCTACCATGAAGGGAAATGTGAGGTAGCTGCTGTTGGTAAGTGCACAAATATATTTTGGTGTTTTAAAATTTGAAGGTGATTACTGATTATTTATGAATTTAATGTCTATACCTAAACTTCCATGTAGAGGATGGAAAGTTGATGGCTGATCCTGAAACTGGGGAATTCTGGGGTTTCTTTGGGGGATTTGCTCCTCTTCCACGAAAAACAGCCAGTGATGATGATAAGCCTACTGATTCTCGCCCTCCAAAGCTGCTTTGGTAATATGTTATTTCAGTTTTATTTCTAGTATTTTTGTTTTTGTTTGCACTACCAGTGTATTCCATTATTTTTTTAGCTAAATGTCATTTGGATGAAGTTCATCAATGTTTACATGTTTTGTAATCTTCCTTTACCCCTATTGTTTTTAAGGTTAATTGTTGCTTACACCTTTTTATTTTTAGCCATATGTTGATTAGATCTGAAGAGTTTGAAAAGGTGTAAATGAAACACCCCTTCCCTATCCTCCAAATGAAACTTCCCTGATTTGATACTCTGACCGTAAAACCCCAATTTCGAGTAAACTGTTATAAAGAAGTTAGCTGAAATGGCATGTGACTTGCAGAGGATACCCACTAAAACATGGTTTAACCTCTGGTAATATAATGATTAAATGAAAATCTGAAACAGTTAAATGTATAAACCTGGTTAGTTTTCATTTTCATGGTATTGTTTGAGGTTAAAACATATTTTATTGGTGTTACATGTAACTCACATGACATTTCCTGATTTCCTATAGTTTTCAATGGTTTGCTTGATGAAAGGGGTTGTGCACACATACAATTTATGAGGTCATGAATTTTTTCTGCTTTTGAGGTTCAGTCATGTCGCCCAAAGTTGAAGGGTGAAACTAGAACTTACCCTTGTTTTTTATTCATTTGTGATTTGTGAAACTATAATTTTAATTCAATGTGAAGACATGCAAATCTGCAACCGTTAGTCTAAAGTTGTATTAGTTGATAATACTGAGAATTGTTGACATAGTATTTAATTATTGAGTTTTGACAATACATTGATGAATTTCATCTGTCATATTAAAATAAGTTCTAATGAAGTTATTAATTTTGCAGCTTTGAAAAGGGTCAGGCAGAACCTGTTGAGACTGATTCTTTGAAAAGGGAATTACTAGACACAAATAAATGCTATATTCTTGATTGTGGGTTTGAAGTGTTTGTCTGGATGGGAAGAAATACCTCTCTTGATGAAAGAAAAATTGCAAGTGGAGTTGCAGATGTAACACATTTCTTTATTAGTAGCCTTTATCATTTTGCTATAATTTTAGTTTTTGTATAAGTTTTGATAATTGTTGAATTGCTGTTGACCTACAAACAGGAGTTAGTCAGCGGCACTGATCAACTGAAACCCCAAATAATTCGTGTGATAGAAGGATTTGAAACAGTGATGTTCAGGTCCAAATTTGATTCTTGGCCTCAGATAACTGATGTAACAGTATCTGAAGATGGTCGTGGCAAGGTAGCAGGTAAGTGAGATAATTTTACAGTTGTTATTAACTTACTGTGACCTAAAGTGATTTTTATAACAATAAATTTTGTTATCAGCATCATTGATAATGTTGTAATTATATCATTCCAACTTTGTACTTTGTAGCACTTCTAAAACGTCAAGGAGTAAATGTAAAGGGGTTGTTGAAAGCTGATCCAGTGAGGGAAGAACCCCAACCCCACATCGATTGCACAGGACATTTGCAGGTACTCTGCTAATTACAAATTTTCTCTCAAAACTGATGTTTCTTGATGTAACTTTTCTTAGTTTTACTTTTATCCGTTTCTTATCGGTTTTATATCTTCTGTAATTGATTTCTTCTAATGAGAGAATTTTTTCCCTTGAAACTCCTACCATCTATAATCTCAAATGAGAAGTAGAATACCCAGTCTTTTAGTACATTAGAGCTGTATTCTATCATAGATTTGCGATATGTTAAACTTTGACTATATGGTATTCATATTGAACTAAATAAGTAACTGCTTAATATCTTCTGTAAAAAACGTGTCTTCTGTAAAAAATGAGTTTAGGATTATGAAAAGGCTATGTAAATATTTTTACATTTTTTTCGTTTGCTTTGGTGTGCCTAAGAATTTTCCCAACTTACAATTAGATTTCAACTTTCCAGGAGAAACATGTAACTTGCATCAAAGTTATAGTTGAGACATTAGACATCAGCATGAATTTAGTTTCCAACCCTGGGGTTTTATGCATGATTGCAGTTCTTATGTTAGCTGTTGTTTTGTAAAGCTTTGTATGCATTTGATAATTAGTATTCATGGAGAATTCGAAAGATATCCTTTGTACTTCTCTTTATTAGGCTGGAGAGATTGTGATTTGGTGTGGTACAACTCTAACATTGTTTTTTTTCTTCTATTGTTGATAATAGCTTTACTCTAACTGCACAGGTTTGGCGCGTGAATGGTCAGGAGAAGATTCTTCTTCAAGCTTCTGATCAGTCAAAATTTTATAGTGGAGATTGCTTCATCTTTCAGTATACATATCCTGGAGAGGATAAAGAAGATTGTCTTATAGGAACATGGATTGGCAAGAATAGTGTTGAGGTAAAATATTTAGTAGTTGATTCTACTTCTACGTATATGTGATTTTAATTTAAAACTGAACAAATAATCTGTTGGCAAGGTGTTCACATATAGGCGGGAGCTGAAGAATATATTAGTAGTTAAATTAATCTGCAAGCCCCTTTATGTGTAGGGTATTCTTAAATAGGTTCCTATAGTTTAAAAACTATAATTGGGTCCCCATATTGTTTATTCTTTCAATTGGATCTTTGTAGGGACCTAACAGCAGATTGGATTCAGTGATCCTATTGAAAAAGTTTTTGAAATTATGAAGGGGCCATTTATTATTTTAAAATTCAGGGACTTTTAGAAATGTAAACAGCTTAAGCTTTTATGAGAGTTGGTCCTTGACAGGACCTACTAAATGAGATTCTAAAACAGTATTGGAACCTGTAGATTAGTTTAACCTATATTTGCCAATTGTAGCCTTATATATATCATTATACTATTTACAGCACTAATAACTGTTTTAGGACTAGAAAATGTTAAATAAATGCATAACTGAATTTATTTCAATGTTGCCATAAATTTGCATTGGGAGTATTGTGAATCTATTGCTTGCATGATTTACAAGCTCTTTTAGTTAAAAACAGGAAGAACGAGCTTCAGCTAATTCATTGGCAAGCAAAATGGTTGAGTCAATGAAGTTTCTTGCTTCCCAGGTAAATTATTCTGGAAATTGTCTTTTTCACTTCGCTGAGATATTATTTGTGCTCATTTCGCTCCTTACTGATGTTTTGCATATCAAATTGATTGTAGGCTCGTATATATGAAGGCAACGAACCAATTCAATTTCATTCTATCCTTCAAAGTTTCATTGTTTTTAAGGTTTGTGGGATCCTAATATTGTGGGAATTAAATATAATACTCTTGTTGAGTGTGTTAAGTACTGGCGATTTAACTCTTTATTCTTTAATTGTTAGGGTGGGCTTAGTGAAGGATATAAGACTTACATTGCACAAAAGGAAATTCCTGATGATACATACAATGAGAATGGTGTTGCATTATTCCGCATCCAGGGCTCTGGACCAGACAATATGCAAGCCATACAAGTTGAACCCGTATGCCCTGATTTCTCTTTGTATATGCCTATATGCTCATTTTGTATTGGGCAACAACACACAATGTACAAATTTTATTGTTATTGATGTTTTCTTTTTCATATTCTTATGTCAACCAGGTTGCATCTTCCTTGAATTCCTCTTATTGTTACATACTTCATAATGGGCCTGCTGTCTTTACTTGGTCTGGAAACTCTACAAGTGCAGAAAACCAGGAACTTGTTGAGAGGATGCTGGATTTGATAAAGGTCTGATATGTACATAAGATATTATTATTGAGAAAATCGTGATGCCTCTAAACCAACACCAGAAAGTTAGCATGTTATTTGGTCAAATTGTGTAGTTGTGTTAGACAAGCAGCTACTAAGGTGAAACTTTATATGCTTTATGATTAAATATTGCCATTTTGGCTATAGCCCAGTGGCAGTAGGATTGCTTCTGTTGTCAGAGAGAGGTTTTAGGTTTGATGTTAACTAGTGGCATTTACCTGATCCCTATTTTTCAGCCAGGAAATTATACTGATATTAAAAAAATATTATATTAGTCTATACATTTTATGCAAAATTCAAGTTTCTAAACTTTCAAATTTTTAAAAGAGATTATTATTAGATAAGTAAATTACTTTCCCCTACCTTGTTATGCATCATGCTTCAATCTATTTTGATGTAAAAGAGCTTTTTAAGGACAATTTTTATCTCTGTGATTCTCAACATCATTGGCAGTTACTTTTGGATTCTTTCAACTACAAGACTTTAAAAGATGAAATGCAGATTTTAGGTGTAGTTTTGAAGCTATAGTAGAAGTGTTTAAAATTTCATTTCGTATTCTAAAGATCCTAAACCAATAATAGGATGTTCAAAATTAGATGCCAGTGACATTAAAAGTTGCATAGAGGAAATATCTCCCTAGGAGGCTTGTTCGTAGATTCTCACCATGATTATAGGATTCGTTTACCTTAAAATAGACTACAAGATAGCACATTCCATCTCTTAAGGAAGGATAGTATAATTTTTAAATTAGAGAGTAGGACATTGTAATTTTATCATCTTGTAAGGGAGGAGAGTGTAATTTACCTTTACCCTTAAATTGTTATCTTTGTTTATCTGCTTCTCATATGCTGCCAATTTTCTGCAGCCAAATTTACAATCCAAACCACAAAGGGAAGGTTCTGAATCTGAACAGTTTTGGGATTTTTTAGGAGGAAAATCAGAATATCCCAGTCAAAAGATTCTTAGAGAGCCTGAAAGTGATCCTCACCTATTCTCTTGTCATTTCTCGAAAGGTAAGGGATAATTTTTTGCTTGCTAAAATGGTTTTTGTTCCCCCTCCACCTTTTGAAGGCAAACAGCTGACTTGCTTATGGTGGTTTTCTTCCACCGCCTGACTGAGCAACATGCAGGAAATTTAAAGGTGAGTTTACCCACTGATCTAAAGCTCTAGTCGCTGCATACATGATTTTGGAATTTATGGAAATCCAATGGTGTATGAAGATGCATTAAAGTAGTCCTTCATTCTTTGCCTCCAAAAATATATTATTTATAGCCTGTCAAGTCACTTATCATGTAAATAAAAGCTTACTGATGCAATTCATTAAGCCCAAGTGACATGTGATTAGTATTGAAATAGATGCTAGTTTGATCAACTTGACACTGTCAGAAAATGTAAGTGATAAATCCCAGTTCTCAACAATGATGGTGATGGCCAATGAAAAACTACCAAACAAGGATGAAATACAATTTTGAAAGACACATAATCCAATTTCAGTTGTACTGTAGACAAAATCTGAGGGAAAAAAGTGACATTTACTGATAATAATAATGTATCAGTATGAAAAACTAGGAGCACTGCTTCTATTACTATAGTAAAAATAGAAGAAAATGTAAAGACAAGTATGAGGAAAAAAAACCAACAGATATTGGTGAAGCACTGAACTATCTCTTTCCCAAGGCCTAAGTCTGTATGCCACCCCAATTCCCTTAGCTATCTTCCTGGTCACCTCTCATTCTCAACATCTTCTTCCCTCATATAATCATATTCAAGCTTGTCCATGATTCGAGCATCCTTGTCTCCTATCCTCATCTATCATGTGTCCATTCTGTTAGAATTTCTCCTTCCGTCAATAGCTCCTATGCATTTCCGGCCTTGACTGGCATTCATAATGTCGTACTTCAGGTGAATAATGAGAACGAAGTGTGGTCAATGTGCTATGGATACTTTTTTTGATACCTTAGCTTATTCTAGAAGCACATTTATGAAATCTTTAGGGTTAATTTACTCCAGTGTGCTATGCTGCTTATGAAGTTAAATCATTTGGATTCATATCTGCTGCAAAGCATTAATCTGAAGCAATATTTTCAGGTGACAGAGGTATACAACTTCTCCCAGGATGATTTGATGACAGAAGATATTTTCATCTTGGATTGTCACTCGGAAATCTTTGTCTGGGTTGGCCAGCAGGTTGACTCCAAGAGTAGAATGCAGGCTCTAACAATTGGTGAGGTATGATTGGTTTTGCTGGAAGCCATGAACATGCCAGTATAATTTAGTGGCTACCATTTTGAAGACTTTGTTATGCATTGTCAGTTATTTTAATATTTATTTTAAGTCCTATAACATCCCTGTATCATTAGAAAATCATAAAAATCATAAGACTTCTGTTTAAGCATTCTCTTGTCTTTTACATCATATGGATTTATCATGTTAAGAGTTTCTAAAGTCTGGTGTGGATTTATTGACTTCTTTTGAATTGAACAGAAATTTCTTGAGCATGATTTTCTTCTAGAAAAGTTATCTCATGTAGCTCCAGTATATGTTGTCATGGAAGGGAGTGAGCCACCTTTCTTCACACGCTTCTTTAAATGGGATTCTGCAAAATCTTCAGTAAGTTCTCAATGTAATGACATCGTGATATGACTTCTGGTTTTAAAATCCTGACTATTGGCAATTCCTTTTTTACTTTGCAGATGCTGGGAAACTCATTTCAAAGGAAGCTGACAATTGTGAAAAGTGGGGGTGCTCCAGTTTTGGATGTAAGACATTTATTCCCCTCCCATCTTAGAATCTATTGAAATCTAAGAGAGAGAGAGAGAGAATATCACCAACAGAATTGAGGTGAAGTGAGATATTATTCAACCCAAACAGAAACTGAGTACAATACAGTTTATATAGCAGTTACATAACTGTAACTGTCAACTAACTTAAGTTAGTTAGTGACAACCGCCAAACAGCTGTCCTAACTAACTATCAACTAACATAACCGTAACTGCCTAACTAATGTTAACCAACTATAGTTAGACTAACAGAGTAACATAACTGCCTAACAGCATGACTAAAAGAAAAGAAAGAGTTACACCGAGTAAGTATACTCCTATAGAATCACTAATAAAATGTTTCTTTTCTTGCCTATAAATATTTATTCAAACTCAAAAGTCAAGTTCTCAATATTCTTTTCTTGTTAGAAATACAGTGAATGAAATTCTGCTTCACCTTTAAATGATTTTTCTTAACCCCCCCTTTTAATGTAAATTATTGTAGGTACAATAACATATACCGTTTTAAAATAAGGATCCAGAGTAACTGCAACTAATTTAAGCTGTGCGGAAAAATATAACATAATTTAATGATTGACTTTTGCATATATAGTGCCTATAATATAAATAAATTAAATATGGAAGGCTGGCATAAATGTTCTAATTAGCTCCACTGAAGGAAAAAAAACAGAAAATAAATTATATTTTGGAAAAAAATGTTCCTTTTCTGCAGTTAATCATTGTCTAATCTTATTTTGTAGCTTTTAGAAACTTGTATACATGCTTTCCTAATGCTAGATAATAAATGTAGGTTATTTGGAAAGTAAAATTTGACGGATTGATTGTTTGGTAAATAAAAAACACAGGTTTATTGAGTGGATATGTAAGCATATAAAGTCAATTGTATATGTACCCATATATACTGTTTAGGGGAGGAAAGGTGGTTTGATTGGGTGGATCAAACGTCTGACATCAATATCAGATCCATGTTTTGATATGAAAGACATGTATTGTTTATGGATACAAGCCTGAGTGGGTTTTAGATCTAATTATTACATGATATATATGTAACCGGTACTTGTTCAGACTTTAACTGAGGTGCTTCCCAGATCTTTCTGATGTACTTCATCTTTTAATCTGCTCTGTGTTGCTACTTTGGAATGAAAAATACACAAGTCTATTTGCATTTTTTCTGTTTGGTTGTTGAATACCTGGTATATTATCAGAAACCCAAACGGAGAACACCAGTATCTTATGGGGGAAGGTCGAGTAGTGTGCCAGATAAATCCTCCCAGCGTTCCTCCCGCAGCATGTCTGTCAGTCCTGATCGTGTTCGAGTGAGGGGCCGGTCTCCAGCCTTTAATGCCCTAGCAGCTAATTTTGAGAACCCTAATGCTAGGAACCTTTCAACCCCGCCTCCAGTAATTAGAAAGCTGTATCCAAAATCTGTGACACCAGATTCTGCAATACTGGCGCCAAAATCTGCAGCCATAGCTGCACTTAGTTCTTCTTTTGAACAGCCACCTTCAGCACGAGAAACTATGATACCAAAGTCAATTAAAGGTAAACAATTAGATGAGATACTTAAATGTCTTCCTTCCTTTCCTCCTTTGAGTAATGCTTTTAAGTATTATAATTTACTTAATATGCTTTTTGTTTTCTGGGTTGTTACAATGTGAAGTGAGTCCAGTAATGCCCAAATCAAACCCTGAGAAAAATGACAAGGAGAATTCTGTGAGCACCAGAGTGGAATCTCTTACCATACAGGAAGATGTGAAAGAGGATGAAATTGAAGATGAGGAAGGTCTTGTGATTCACCCATATGAACGCCTTAAAATAACATCCACAGATCCTGTACCAAATATTGATGTGACTAAGCGAGAGGTATAATGGATAATCTAGCTATAACATCTCTTCTCTACTTGCTTTTTGTCTTTTTTGTTGTTTTCTCCCATTCTTTGGTAATTGCAACTTATAATTAAACTTTATTTCATTTTAGTTTTAATTTGTTTGCGCTTTGATGTATACAGACTTATCTATCATCTGCGGAGTTCAAAGAGAAATTTGCGATGTCCAAGGATGCCTTTTACAAGTTGCCCAAATGGAAACAAAACAAACTCAAAATGGCTGTTCAGTTATTCTGATTCTTGAAAGTTTTCTTAGCCTTCTGTCAGCTCCCTGCAGTTTAGGTTGCAGGTAGAAGAAATTTTGATCATAAAATTTTAGTTATTCTTTCATTGACATTTTTATGTCTACTTGTAGTGTGTCTTAGACTCAAGGGAGCTTCTCTGTTTTGCAGTGAGGAACTAAACATGTGGAAGTAAAAGGGACAGCATCAGTGTTTTTTTTAGCATAGCTGCATCTGCTCCCAAGAAACTTTTCCTGAAGAGAAACTAGAGATTTTCCACCTCTACCCGTCTCTTTACAATGGTTTGAATGTTTAGGGTTATTTCTTTGATGAGTTAACTGCGTGGCATTAATTTTATTTATAGGGCAGAGTTTGTTTGTGAGCTTGCTTTTAATTTTTTATTTTTATATTTTGGGGACTCATGTTAGTCTTCATTTTATTTTTTTAATTTAAAATTGTTTTGGTAAAGCAATTTGGGTTGCAAATGCGGTCTACTTAGGTTGTATTGATATTGAGGATAAAGTGTGTACAGTGAGTGTAACAATCAGTCAACTCGTAATTTGTTTTGGAAATAAGTGTGATTCTATGTTGTCAATTGCACTTTCGAGCTAAGTTTCCCCTAGATGAATAATATTGATATGTATCAAGTTAGTAACATCGACGAGGTATTTTTTTTTATCATTATTTGGTTTAATAGTAGCATTGAGACTTGAATGTATAATCTCATGTAAATAATATCTAAATACCTTACCATTAGTGAAACTGTTATTTCCTGCATATAATCTAAAGCTCAAATTCAGTCAAGAAATCTAAGCTCAAAGAGAAAGAAAAGTACATCTGGATAAAACCGGGATTAGAACTTAACCAAATATTTGTTGGAACATGTATTTTCCACCTTCCATTTTGCTATTGTTTCAAAGACTTCCAACTTTCCGCCCTTCCCCAAATTAATAGTTTAATTTTTATTTTTATTCCAGTTTGATTTTATTCCAGAAATAAGAAAATGAGGATGACTGTCAGAATTAAACTCTAGAAGTCATTTCCATTTTCTAAAGACTGACATTTCAAAGTTCCGGAACAGCCTGTGTTAATTGTAATGCACATCCAGACCATTCAAACTTGTATCGATTTCCAGCACTTTGGATTCAAAATTACAATATGTTGGGTTATGAGGAAGGAGAGGGAGGGAATGAAAGTGAACAAGTGAAAGAAAAGAGGAGAAAAATGTGAGAAATAAAGTGGAAATAAATAAATGTTTGGGTGAAGAAAAATAAAATGGAATAGAAGAGAAATATTTGAATTAGGGTGTGTTGATAGAACAATATTAGACAAATAGTTGAGTCACAAGATAATTTTGTATTATATCTTGTTTGATGTGATTATCTACTAGACAAAATAATATAAATTTTATTACAATATCATTTGTACTTGTAATGTTTGGTTTGCACTAAGAAAAGATACCGAATAAGATTTTGAAAATTTTTAAATTATTTTATTGTTTCACATAAACTTTTTAAGATATAGAACAACCCATTTCAATTATTTTTTTATTTTTTTTGGACTAGGGTTAGAAACGAGTTAGAGGGACCTAGTCCAACTTGCAAGTAAAAGAATGAGTTGTAAAATCCTAAGTGCATTAGCAACATCTCGATGACAAGGCCGTCACAGGGTCATGGCAATGGCAGTGGCAACATGGCAGTGTGACGCGACATCATCAGAATTGGCCAAAAGAAAAAAAAAACATAGTGAGAAGAGGAAGATGACGATAGAAACATTTGAATAAATTAACAATGAAAAGAAAGAAATAATGAACAAAAAGAAAATAATAACAGTCCATGCCGTTCTTGCTAATAGCCAAGGTACCCACCAGCGAGGTGAAGTGAAACAAACCAGTAGAAAGAAGAAAGAAAGAAAAAATGCGTGAAATAATAAAAAGTCAAAAAATAGTGATAATATTGCATTTTTACTTTAGTTAGACACCAAACAAAAAATTATACCAGGATTTAATGAGTTACTAGTTTTTGGGTATTTGTCTCATTTATCATTCTTTATTTTTTACTATCCCTTAGTCATTTTTTTTACATTAAACGTTAGACAAATATTTTTATGCTATCCAGTTCCTTATTTTTTAGTGAATCAAACACACTCTTAAAGTTATTTAGTAGGTAAAAAAATATTATCGAATAATAATAATAATAATAATAATAATAATAATAATAATAATAATAATAATAATAATAATAATAATAATAATAATAATAAAAGGAAAATATTTTAAAAGGAAAAAATGACTGTCGATTTCAACAAGAAAAGACGATGAAATGCTGTTGACTCCTTCTCCGTTGTGATCTCCGACGGTAATCTTTGGCAAACGGTTTGGTTTGTCAATGACATTCGAATTTCTTCGTAAGCGGTTTGGTTACTCATCGTCGACAACTTGGATTTTTCGAAAGAGAGCACAAAATGATTGGCAGAGGGTCGAAGCTTCGGCAAGAAAGGTTCGCCAGAGAGAAGCAAGTGAGAGATGAGTGGCAGAGGGTTAGGAGAGCAAGATGCATCTTATGTGGAGACGAAGATGGAGAGTAATACTTCTTTACTTTTCTCTTTCATCATACCAAATAGTTTGTTAATTGAGTTTCATAACATTGAAGATGCGACCTGCAGAAATTAGATTATTTTGGTTACAATATTATAGGCGTGAATTATATTAGTTGAGAAATGCTAATGTTGGTTGAGCCATCTTTAACAAAATCTTTTTTTTAATTATTTTTTTTTCATCTCCAAGACTTGAATATGAAACTTTTATCAGTATAGTTTTACTCTGACCAATGCAAGGCCAAAACCGGAAATTAGATTATGAAAGTATTAATTGAAAATAATTTTTTAAACTTAATTTTCAAAAGCATGTAAGAACACTTTTAGAAATTATTTTACACAATTGTTCTTACATATTTTTCTAATCTAATGTCTAGAAGTCATTTACATTTTCATATTTTTGAAATCTAATTTGTGTAGTGATGAAACCAAACTTGTGTATAAGGATATTATTAGAACAAATTGATAAACAAATGTGGTGGGGGAAGAGAGGAGTGTAAATAATAAAAATGGATGATGAGAAAGCGATGGTCAAATTTGTTTAAGGCCATTGCTTTTTGCACACCCTTTTTATAAGTACACCCGTTGCTTTTATGGTGGATTTTATTCCAGCAACACTTTATATACATGGTTAAATGCCAATTGATTAAGAGGTCTAGCATGAGGGGATAGTTTCTCACGATGTGACAAATTAAGATTTAAATTTAAACTAAGAAAGATATCCATATTTAATAACCAATCATATCATACACATGATTGCGTCCTAAGGTGATATTTGTGGAGAAAAATATATATGGTAAGATGCAACATTCTAGAAATTAAATTTTAGAAGTATGATAATTTTTAAAAGTTTGCATATTTCTGGAAATTTTTTAGAAGTGTGCAACATTTTAAGATTTTCAAAATTACATATCTCCCTATTCAATCTTGTGTCAAAGTGGAGGTATAGATAAAAGAGAAAAGGTAATAAAAGATGTCTTATCGTATAGGCAAGTTGCAAGTAAACATACAGAGAAATAAAGTTTGAAAGTTGTTAAATAGAGAAATAGGGACATTGTAACTGCTTATATCAACCAATATTAGAAGGTCAACACAACTCTTCGTTACGATGATGAGAGTCATAGATGGACATAATTAAAAAACAATATAATGATAAATAATTTTTTATGGATAAAGATAACATAGAGACTGAAATTATACTTTTTTATATAAAGATTATTTTATAAAGTAATATTTTATAAAGTAGTATTAACTATACAAGCTAGATCATTAATTTTTAGTAGTTCCATGTTGTGACATTAACACCGTTTGTCATATAAGCATCACGTGTTTGACATGCGAATGCCATATGCATCATTCGTCATATTAGTAACCCATGAAAATCAAGTTAGTGTATTATATCAATAACATGAGTATTGTTAACGACGTTATTAACTGTATTAATGATAGACACCAAAACTTAATTTTTTTTTGTAAACGTAAGGACTAAAACTTACGTTTTTTCTTATAGAAACTAAAACTTAAAATTAAGTATAAGAATTAAATGAATAATTACTTTATCCTCCGACAATTGTTGGCCAAGTGATACTCTGGAGCATTCAAAATTGACACTGAATAATATGCTTCGTCAACTTTTAAAGACAGATGACACTTTTTATGTGGGTCCACTGAATGTCCGGTTAAAAATTTTGAACTTTGCAGCATTGCTCGTATTTAGTTTAATGTTGGAAAATTAATTCTTTGTTTAAAATTAGTTTTAAATAAATTTTCATATATTTAATTTCATGTTAAAAAAAAGTGAAAAACTAATTACGAAGAGTTAAGAAATAATTTTAAATTGAAAAAACTCTTAATAATTTTTACGTTAGATAAAAATAATTACATTAAATTTGACTTTACATTAAAAAAAGAAAAAGGAAAAAAAGTTTTTTTTTAGAGGTGCGGTTGCACGTACAGAGAGTGAGAGAGAGGATCTCTCGGGGGAGTGTACGAGAAAAAGAAAACAAACAGAGTAGCTTCGTCTAAGAGAAGTGGCGGTGAAGTTGAGACTCAAGAAATCGAAACACTCTTAGTATTTATATATATCGAGAAAGGGAGAGAAAGAAGAAGCAGCAATAGACACTACTCTTAGGTATTGATTCTTATCATTACCGTTATTATCATGAGCACCGAAAAGGAGAAAACATCTGCACCTTCTTCTTCTTCTTCTTCTTCTTCTTCTTCACCTTCCGTCGAGCTCTGCAAGGGTGTCAATGGCCTCGAGAAGATTCTTCTCCGCGAATCGCGTGGTTCCTCCACCGAGGTTAATCTCTTCTTATTCCTCTCTTCCACGCATCGCTCTTCGTTTTCTCGCTTGATCTGCTTGTATTTGTTGCTATTCGCCTCTCGATTCGCATTCGCCGATTCTCATTTTGTAGTTATATTGTACGGAGTGCTGATCTCGTGTGAGTTTATTCGGATCTGGAAGTTTAGGTTCCGTGGACTGTGGTTGCGGTTGTTTAGCTTAGGATGCTCGATCTAGCTTTCTGCACTGGTTTTTAATTGAATAAATCATGAAAACGAAGGTGAAAGAAAAAAAATCAATTGTTTTGTGGCTGGCTTGACTGATTCTGATGTTTTGCGTTGTGATCTTGTTCAGGTGTATCTGTACGGTGGCCACGTGACTTCTTGGAAGAACGATCACGGCGAGGAATTGCTTTTTCTCAGTAATAAGGTGTGTGTGAATATTGGAACGTGTTCGTTTTTCGTCTCTCCTTGCTAGTTCATTAATTTCGATAGTTACGCCATTGTGTTTTAGTTTCGATGTTCACTACTTTTTGTTTCCATTCTGTGTTGTTATAGAATGAAGAAAATAAAATACTAATTCTGTACCATAGATCTCAATTGGTTTGCAAAGCATGGTATTAAATTGTGGTTGTGGACCGTAATTGCAGCCTCAACATACAGGTTTTTTGACTTACCGCAATTGCGGCCGCATCAATCGCATTTTCCCGCAATGTCAAGGATGGCGAAGAAACCACAACCGTTAACGCAACTGCAGTTTAGAACCATGTTGCAAAGTTGCATTTTCCTTCGAAAGTGTTTGTATTGTACATTGAGTGATCTGAAGAAATAGCTTGACTTGTAATAACTGTAGGATCTTTCTGTGGTTCAATATCTTGATTTGTTTTTATGGAACATTAATACCGAACTCATATTTTATTGTGAAGGAGGATTTAATGTCTCTAATTTGGCTTGAAGATGTGTGAATTTCTATCCTGATCATAATTTAATATTTAAAATGTCTGAATAATGTTCAGTATAGATCTCGATTATAATTTAATATTTAAAAACCATTGTGTTTTAGTTTCAAAGTTCAGTATTTTTTTTTCTCCATTCTGCATGTGTTGTGATAGAATAAAGAAAATAAAATACTAATTCTGTACTATAGATCTCGATTGGTTTGCAAAACATGGTTTTAAATTGCGGCTGTGAACCACAATTGCGATGACGTCAAGGTTTTTTGACTCTCCGCAATTGTAGCTGCATCAATTGCATTTTCCCGCAATGTCAAGGACGGTGGAGTAACCGTGATCTCAGCCGCAAATTAGAACCATGTTGCAAAGTCATATTTTCCTTTGAATGTATTTGTATTGTACATCGAGTGATCCGAAGAAATAGCTTGACTTATAATAACTGTAGGATCTTTCTGTGGTTCAAGATCTTGATTTGTTTTTATGGAACGTTAATACCGAACTCATATTGTATTGTGAAGGATTTAATGTCTCTAAATTGGCTTGGAAATGTGTGAATTTTTATCCTGATTATAGTTTGATATTTAACATGTTTGAACCCTGCCTTATATTCATCTTTGCTTCAGTAGCAGTAAATCAGATCAGCCAGAATTATTTTGATATGTCTATGTGACTTAGGTTGTGATCCATCTTGTTTACTATTAACTTGTTCCTTATGCAGGCTATATTTAAGACTCCAAAGGCAATTCGTGGTGGGATTCCACTATGCTTTCCACAAGTATGTACTTCTTACGTAATTTTATTTCTCATGATTGTTTTTGTCATCATAATGCAATTTTAGAAGAGGTAAAAACTAAAAAGTGAAGAAGGAAGAAGAGGGATGAGAGGTGAAGTGTTACTGGTTTATAATTCTCTTAAAACTTAAGCACTGATGTTTTTAAATAATACCATTATAAAGATTACCACTTGTGACATTTCAATAACCTCATGACACTATTAACCACTTGTAAAGCATATTTAATCCTTCATTAGTGCCACAACTAGAGATTGATAATCATATACGCATTTATTTCCTCTTAACCACTTGCGAGACAAAGTTAATTACAATTAGACATTTCAATAACCTGATGACACTATTAATCACTTGTAAGGCAGGCATATTTAACCATTAGTGATAATTGTATGCAATCACATATTTAATCACTTGTGAGGCAAAAAATGCCCCATATTTACAAACATGGTTAACCACGTGTAACGGGTAGACGCTGGGTGGAAATTTGCAGCGGTACATTAATCAGCACTCAAATTATTAATGTCACTTCTGTAAATAAAATGACAAGAATAATTTTTTTAAAAAAAGCATTTTCCTTCTAGATTTTACTGCTGTCTTGATCAGACTCAATCTGCAAATCCTAAATAACTACGAAATCAATTAAAAATTAAAATCCTGTAATTGATCATTCTGCGATCTATTTTTGAATATCATCAAATTTGTACTGTGTTATTATCATCTCATTCCCGATGACATGATAAGAAAATTTGCTCTCTGTTTTCAGTTTGGAGGCCTTGGCACCCTTGACCAGCATGGATTTGCTAGAAATCGATTCTGGGCCATTGATGATGACCCTCCTCCTTTTCCAACAAATACTCTGAGCAAAGCCTTTGTTGATTTGATTCTTAAGCCCTCTGAAGAAGACACGAAGATTTGGCCTCACAGGTATTTATAGAAATTGTTCAATATGTTGTCTAGGTTTATTTTTACTACCTTGTTTAACTTAGACCTCTTTATTTCATACTTTGAATTGCTTATATTATGTTTTCTTCTGCTATTATATGCCTTTCTGTTTGTTTGTAGTTTTGAATTCCGTCTTAGGATAGCTTTGGGACCTGGAGGAGATCTGATGCTGACATCTCGGATCAGGAACACAAACAGTGAGGGAAAGCCATTTTCGTTCACCTTTGCATATCATACGTATTTCTCTGTATCAGATATAAGGTTAGTGCTTGAAATATGTTTCTCTCACACTTTATCGCATTTTAGTGATGATTTTGTGTTTTTTATTTATTAATTTACACTGTTGCCACAATTGCTTAAAAGGGGTACAGGAAGGCATAATAAAATTAGAGGAGAAACCATTAAAATAGTTTTTACTGTAAATTGTTTTTCTGGAATTTTAGATTTTGAGAGTCCATGGCCTCAATTGGTTTGCCACATGTAATGAATGCGCATAAACATACAAAAATCTGAATCTTTTCCTTGCTATGTCAGCAGTTTGATTTAGATGTGTTGGAATGTGAAAATAGGCTTGGAACAAAACTTTTACAATGATTTATGGCTTTTGGTATATGATGGTGCAGAGTATGGATGGATACATTGTCGGTGTGACAATGTAGAATAATAAGCTAATGTTATTCCCTGAATTAAATTTGCAGCATGCAAATACTATCGTTATCCAGTTATCTTTTTGGTGCTGATGTACATGACCAAACTGTGACTTGTGTAGTGAAATATTTCTGTTTGATACTTTGATTATGTTTGGTTGAATTAGAATTTTCTGTTGTATTAATCCACTTATGTTTCATTTTTCTTTAATTCGAATGCTAATTCAATCACCTTTTTTCTATGGCTTTTTGTCTTATTTTCTGTACATTGATTTAATTATTATTATTATTATAATACATGAATTAACATCTTACTTGTTTATTTGCATGAATTCAGTGAAGTTCGGGTTGAGGGATTGGAGACCCTGGATTATCTCGATAACTTGCAGAACAAGGAGCGCTTTACTGAACAGGGGGATGCTTTAACTTTTGAATCAGAAGTAAGATTAGTTTTTCCCTTCTATTTTGTTTTAGGAAGCAAGATGCTGATATTGTTAAATGTAGAATGTGGGTTTATATCACTAAATTGAATTATCTGAAATAAATTAAATATATTTCTTTGATTTTAATCTATGTGAACACTTCAGATGAAACTTAAAAACTCAGTTTTCTTAATGGACAAAAAAAAGTTATAGACTCAGCAGTTTGTTACATAGAACATTTGAACAATTTATAGTTCCTAAAGACGTTATTCATTATTTATAAATTTAAATTATTTTGCTAGTATTGAATTCATGGCAAAAGTGAGCTTTCATACTTATTTGAACAATGCTTTCCATTTGACAACTTTTCTGTGTGTTATGTATGAACATGTGGAAGGATGAAGAGATGTAAAAGTGTATTATTCTTCATTCACAGAAACAATTAGTTTCTTCTTCTTCTCCATCCCAATCCCTACCCTAAGATTTTCTGGTCCCCTCCCCCTCCCCACTCCCCATTTCCTGTTATTTCTTTCTTTTATTTATTTTTCTGTAATAGGGGTGGGCATTACTAAGTATGTTCTGGTTGATGATATGCCACCCATTCCATATCTGGTGGGTATTAGCTAAACCCAACCCATTTATTTCTGTAAGAAACATATATCTTCACAAAAAATAAAATTGGAAAAAGGAACAAAAGACAGAAAAACACGAACCTGATCTGGTTTGTATACTGTTGTACCTGGTTTCTAGTATTAGTTGACTCATTCTAGCCATATCATGTAGCCGATTCCAATAGACTGATGTTTCATGGACTCTGTTGACTACAAACTAATGCATTTGCTTTTATTGATATGATAGGTTGACAAGATATATCTTAGCACTCCCACAAAGATTGCAATTATTGATCATGAAAAAAAGAGAACATTTGTTGTGCGTAAAGATGGCCTTCCTGATGCTGGTGAGTATTATTATGTCACCTTATATAGAAATCTTGTATTACTCATAAGTGTACTGATTGGGACTTCCAATATTTGTAATTTTATAATTTAAGAATTTAAAACTGTACTTCATATATGTGTGTATATGAACAAGAATGGAATGAGGCAGAGTGAAAAGTCAAATTTACTAGTATTGTGTAAAAATATGGATCCATTCTAATTTCTCTGTCTAAAATCTTCATGTAAGATTGGAAGGTATACTGAGTAACAATATAGTGATAGTGACTTTTGTGAGAAACTAAGGTTTAAGCTAGCAATTGCATTTTCCAAATTTAACTTGAATACATTTGGGTGCGTTGATTTGGGACGTTTAAGCTTGGGTTGTAATCTAGTCATGAAAGACTTTTTAAGCCATTACTACTGAACTGGGGAAGAATCAGAAGCATGAATTGATGGCTTCATTGGGCACAAATTGTCAAACTTAACTCTGAACCAAGTAGATTATTATATATGCCCTTTATCAAAATTGAGTTGTGACACCTCTAAGTTCACATTTAAGAGACTGGCTGCCTAATATTTTTTTTAATTAACATTTATTATTAATCTGTGCAGTGGTGTGGAATCCTTGGGATAAGAAAGCAAAGGCCCTGGCTGATTTTGGCGATGATGAGTACAAGCATATGCTTTGTGTAGAGGCCGCTGCTATTGAAAAGCCTATCACTTTGAAACCTGGAGAAGAATGGAAAGGAAGGTTAGAGCTTTCAGCTGTGCCCTCTAGTTATTGCAGTGGACAACTTGATCCCCAGAGAGTTCTTCTGGGAAGCTGAACGATCATTGTTGTGTTCTGTGTCCTGTACAGGTAATAACCGCAAATTGTTATGTTTCCATTTTTCAAATATCCTTTAACATTACCATAAAACATGAGCTAAGCCTCTTGACCTAAATTTTCCCACCTTAAATTTTGGATTCTAAAGAATTGAGTAGATATTGGATGGATATTGATATAAAATCCAGAGATTAATAGAAAGAAAGAAAATTTGGGTATCTTCAAGCAAGAATAATATACAATGCTAAATCAACTAACTTTAACTAATAAGTTCTTAACTACTAACAGAGGCTGTTCCACTCAGCTCTTTGCTTTCATCTTTATTTCATCAAACAGATACTTTCAAAATCAGGCGTCTTGCTAACAGTTTTTTCTCTCCATCTTTATACTGTTACACAGTGTCTTCATTTTGCACCATGTAATTGTAAAGAGGAATTAAGAAACAAAATTCTATAATGATTGCGTTTTTTTATTTCAAGGTGTGAATTGGGTATTATTCTCTCTAAATAACATATTATTGCTTAAGATGATGCATATCAACAGTAGCTCCTGACTCTGAAATTTGGTTATCTTGTGCTTTGATACTTAAGATTGATTTGTTAGCAATTAAAACTTTTGGTCCTGGTCGTTATTAGATTGCTCGGTTGTCTTTGATACATGTGTTGATCCATTTTAATGTCTCACTAATTCTTTAGGAAAGATTTATCTGCAGGTAGCCTGTTGCAACATTTATGGATGTTGAAAGGAAAGTGTCTCAGTAATTTTGCCCCTTCATGTTTCATTTAAGTCAGTGTTGGACGGATGAACTCATGTTGGATAGAATTTTATTGAACTTTTGTTTTTTCCCTTGTAATGTATGACTAGTGTGATCATAACAAACTGAAGAAAGCATATTAAGCTGAAGAGGCCACACAGTTGTTGCCATGGAAGATCAAAATTTACAGCCTACAATTCAACAGATTTTCACGTTGGGTTGAATGGCCCAGACCCAGAGGGATTCCTTTTGAATTCAGTCTTTTTGGGTTCTTAAATCCCTACAAATTGTTTATATCTAAATATTGTAGGCCAATAAACACATCTTTGAAGAGTATTTTATAATGCTAAAGGAATTTACAACAGAAGAACGATTGACAGGTCATATTAAATATTTCTGGGTTATTGTTTACATGATTCTATGTTGGCTTAAATGATTACTTTTTCTACCTTTGCCGAATAAACATATTTTATCTGGTAATGCTGTTCATCTTGGTAGATGGTGTAATGTATACCTGATAAAATTAGGAGACCTTTTTCATTTGTCCTTAAATCGCCTAAACTGTCAGTCTGTTATCATATTTTAATCGTTGGGGTCCAATATGCCTCACCGACTGATGGAAGCACATGAAAAACAAAGAGTACAATTTAATTCAAAGCCGATATGCAGCCTCAGAGCATGTTTTATCATGAAAAGTGTTTTTTGTTTAATCGTTAATTTATTTGTATTTTTCTTTGGAATGTAATGATCCAAAGGCTTTTTTTTTTTAATTGCAATTATGCTTCTAAACTCCATTTGGAGGCCTGTTTTTACAAATTTTGAAGATCTGCGAGTTTCATTTTGGAAGAATGGATGGGTGTAGTTGAGTGTGGAGCTTGAGTTGAACTGTTGAAGAGGAACAGTGTTTAAATAAAGAAGGTATAAAAGGAATATCATAAATGCATAAATGAATTTTTATTTTTATTAATTTTAGGTAAAATATATTTTTAATCTCTAATAACTATCCAATTTTCATGTTTGCTTCTTAATATATTTTTTTGTGTTCTTAATAAAATAATAATTTTATTTTTTATTCTTAATATTTTTTTAGTTTATGATAAACTAACGAATTTTGTATTTATCCACTCATAAACTTTTTTCATTTGTTATTACTTAGAATTTAAATAAAATTTGCTAGTTTTGTCAAGAAGTAAATACAAAATTTACTAATACACCCTAAACCAAAAATAAAATTAACTCAACGTAATTTTTTTATTAGGAAAAATAAACATAAAATTGAGTATTTATTAAGAATAAAAAATATATTTAAATTTTAATTTTATTATATTTTATCGCTTAATAATGTTAAGAAAAAGGAATAAAAGTAATGTGTAATAATTTTTTTGTTTTTTTTGTCTCTCCAACTTCTGAAATCACTATTTTTGGTCTATAAAGTTCATTTTAACGTAGAAAAACAATATTTGTTTTAGAGTTCTAGAATTTTTTGTCTAAAAAAAGGTCTAGATTTTTTTTTGGTATCACATGTTGTAGCATAGATACTAAGAGATGTTATTTATGATCGATGGTCTTGACCTTCTGCTAAATACATAAGAAATTAATGAGTATCACATAACAATAGAGACCAAACATAAAATTTCAAAATTTTGAGAAATTAAAACCATTTTTTTTTATAAGAATTACAATCAAAACTCGTCAATTTTTTTAGAACTAAAGTCATATTTATGTCTTGATAACAAATAGTGAAATGTAGTTCTTCAGAATGATTTTCTCCCAGTTTGGTAAGTAATAGAATATTAAGTTGAAAGTGGGCAGAGGCAGGAAGTCGTTGGCGTAAAATTCTTTCTAAATAGCAGTAAATTGGAGCTAAGTATCAAGGTGGATAGATAATGATATTATTTCTTGATTACGGGTTAGATGTGATGTGAGTCATATATGTTGTCCAATGTATTACCATAGTTCTCCATAATCAAAATGCAATTGTTCGCTTAGACTTGAATCAAAGATGCTGGAATAGTGTGTGGATGCCCATAAATTATTCTAAAATGCCCATAGGTTTAGAGTATTTGTTTTGGTACACCATAGATTAAGAATATGCTTGCGTGCAGACTCATTAACTTCATACTATTACCTCATTATATCATTAGTGCAAAAATAACTTCCTTTATTATTCTTTGGTCAAAGGTAATGAGCTGAATTTATTATTTTAGAAATTTATGTAGTTGTGTAGACTTAGTACTAACTGTTCAAATCAAATTATATAAATTGTTTCTTGAGAAATCAAGATCTGCAAGTTATCCCAAAAATTAAGAATTGATAACTAGATGAATAAGTCTCACTTGCTACTCATTCAACTTGTGATGATGTTTGAAAAAGAGATATTCCTCTGATTCAAATTCATTGCTTCTACCTTGAAAAATGTATTGATAATAATATGATACATACATAACAAAGGAGATGAGAAAACCACAGAATTTATATACTATGCATTATGTTCTAAGCTATTGCATCCTTCGAAAAGTTTTCTATCAAGTCCAAGTCTAGGCCACGATTATGGCATCAATTTTTTTGTTTCTTTCCCGTTAGCATTGAAAAGTAATAGTAGTACTATAATAACATAGCTAGATCGTCCTCAATCCGGATTTAACAACTTGAACCTAATTTCTTGAATCTCGCATGCAAATATGGAGGCATGTGGGCGTTTGACTTTGAATTTGATCCTCTTCAAAATGCCACGTGATTTGTTTCTTGTATGTACATATTTTTCATAGGTGGAAATTAAAAATAATATTTATAATAACTCACATATCTTATTTAATTAATTGAAGTAAATTTTTTAACTAGTATGTACATATGGGGTGAATACGATTTAATCCTATTTAATTAATTGAAGTAAATTTTTTAACTAGTATGTACATATGGGTGAATACGAGTGAGAATATTAAGTGCCATGTGACGTAGATTACACAGAAGTATAAATTGCCCATGCCAGCTTGACATTCTCTAATTTGCAGGAAAGTGAGAGAGATCAATGTCTTTCTTTCTTTGATCATCAGCGAACATATTCAATTTACCTTCATTCGTGCTCATTTCCCAACAAGTTGTCAGAATTATTATATCATAGTATATAGAATTAAACTTTCTTGCTGCCCAATCAAACCTCAGTACATTCTGAATGCATCTTGGATGCTTCACGCAACTGTGATAGCGTATTATCCGCATCCTAGCTACACTATACCAAGAATTTTTAAGAATTCAATAGTGTACGAACGTTTAGTTGGTCCGAGTAGAACTGTGCAAAAATGTTAAATCATGGATGGTTATATAATTGAAAATTAATTACTAAAAAAAATATGATATGCATTGAAGTGTAAATTTTTCTTATATTATAATTCAATCACAAATTAGAATGGTAGAGTAAGTTTGTTGATTTTGATAATAATTATTTTAAAAATTATAAAAAAATGATTTCTAGTTGGTTAAAATTTTTACAGCGACAGTACATAGCTCTTTAAATTCAAATTATTAACGCATGTAATAGTAGTTTTAAATTAAAAGTCACATAAAATGATTTCTAACAATTGAGCATATTTACAATACATTGAATCAAAATTAAACTTAATTTTTTAAGTCATCTAAGCTTTAATTGCACCTCTTTCAACCCATTTTTCGTTATAGCATGTGAAATATATGCCAGACTGTCCGTGAAACTGACCTTTGTTCTTATTCTCATCAATCATTCTCCAATTTAGTATCCTTTTCAGTTTCATCCCATTTTTTGTCATTACATGTGAGATATATATGCATGTACAAATATTTATATATATGATATGATATACCTTACAAATTTGTAGTTTAGGAATCAATTCATATGAGCAAAAAGTAAACAGAACTGAACAACTAGTAATGGGAGATCCTTGCTTCTTTGTGGTCTTATCGTCCTTGCTGCTCCTCATAGTTAGTACACAAACAAGCTCAGCTCAACTTACTCGCGGCTTCTATCTAAACACATGCCCCAATGTGGAACAGTTGGTTCGTTCAGCTGTGGAGCAGAAATTCCAGCAGACCTTTGTGACTGCCCCTGCCACTCTTAGACTTTTCTTCCATGATTGCTTTGTGAGGGTGTGTAAGCCTATCATTTCATGACTTCGTGGAATCATGATTACCATTTATCACACTAACTATAGTTGGTGCTGATTGAGTTCAAATGACTACTCTACTTACATGCATGCTCTTTTTTGCATTCACTAGTGCACACAAAATATAGGATAAAATTAGATACAGTTTTACAAGTGCTTTTGGTGCTATTCTCTAAATAGAATTGGAGTTTCACTTCTATAATTTGTGTAATAAAGATTTCCATTAAGTGACAATGCCGATTACTGAGGTGAAACTCTAATTCTGATTGGAGAATAACACCAAAAAACACCTGTAGAATTGTATCTAAGTTTTGTCCCAAAATATATGGGTTGGTGTAAGTATGAAAATGCAAGAGCCCTTATATAATTTGTGCATGTATCATATTTATTCATTTTTCAATGATTTTAATTTACAAGGATTTTGAAAATGTTACTGATATTGGTTTTATTTCTGCACAGGGTTGTGATGCTTCCATTTTGCTCGCATCTCCAAACAACAAGGCAGAGAAAGACCATCCTGATGATATTTCACTCGCTGGGGATGGCTTTGACACAGTTGCTAAAGCCAAGGCAGCTGTTGATAGTGACCCTCAATGCAGAAACAAAGTCTCTTGTGCTGATATACTTGCTCTGGCTACTAGAGATGTGATAAATTTGGTATGATAAAATACTTGAAGTTACTGATAAAATACTTCTATATTGGCATGATAAATTTGGTAACATATCACATTGCTATGATTTGCTACTTGAAGTTACTGATAAAATACTTCTATATTTTACCTCTAATCTAAATTCTGATATAGCAGAGACTGCAAACTGAAACAAAGGGGAAACGATTCTAGATGATGTTCTTAATCTTATCCATAAACAGCCAAGCTCTAAGATTCTATATGATCATGAATGCTTTGTAAAAATCATTTTAAAATTCATGTTTAAAGTGATTTCTAATTTATTGACAGTGTAAAAATCCATACAATGATTGTGTATCAAAATTAAACACATTTTACAATGCTTTCCGAGTCTAAGTACTGATATTTAACTATGTTACAAGCTTAACATTTTTCAATATGCTAACCCCGCATGACATTAATTATCTAACAGTCCTGCAATTGCATAATGTAGGCTGGGGGACCATTTTATAAAGTTGAACTGGGAAGACGTGACGGGAGAATATCTACTATTGCCAGTGTTCAACGCCAGCTTCCTCACCCTGATTTCAATTTAGATAAGCTCAATTCCATGTTTAGCTTCCATGGCCTCACCCAGACAGATATGATTGCCTTATCAGGTAACTTCACTAACACAAAGTGACAAGATTTTGTTGTTTCATTAATCAAACAAAATGATTGAACTATGAATTTAGTTAAAATGCATTGAGTTCTGTTATGGTGTTCGCCACCAGGATATAGAAAAATGATGTGAGAGAGTGAGAGGGAGAAAGAGATAGAGACAAGGGAGGGTTCTCTTCTGTTGCTACTAGTCCCTTTCTGTTTAGTGTGTCATTATTTATAGTGTCAAGGAGTCCGAATTGGCGGGAAAGTTAGTTATGCCATGTGTCATTATTGAGCCGACGTGTCATGTGTTAGATTGGTGTCCTCTATATTGATTCCGAGGTTAAGCATCAATGCTAGATAACCCGAAACAAAAGTGTCATTCAATAATAAATTATTATATATGATAAGTTTTTTTTATATAATAAATTTAAAATTCGTAATTAGAATGATTTCTGATTGATTGACTGTATAGGTATCTTTACACTCAAGTGTATGAAAAATAAATAGTTAAACAATAGTTTTTCAATTTTTTTTTTTTTAAAAGTCTGAAAATGATATCCTGTGTTAGGTGCACATACAATTGGATTCTCTCACTGCAATCACTTCTCAAGACGGATCTACAACTTCAGCCCCAAAAAACTAATTGACCCAACACTAAACTTACACTATGCCTTCCAACTTAGACAGTCTTGCCCTCTCAGAGTTGATTCCAGAATTGCCATAAACATGGACCCTGTCACACCTCAAAAGTTTGACAACCAATACTTCAAGAATCTCCAGCAAGGAATGGGCCTATTCACTTCTGATCAGGTGCTGGCCACAGATGAAAGGTCAAGGGGCACAATCAACTTATTTGCATCAAATGAACAAGCTTTTTACAATGCTTTTATTGAAGCTATTACTAAAATGGGAAGGATAGGTGTTAAAACAGGAAGACAAGGTGAAATAAGATTTGATTGCTCCAGGGTTAACTGAGCAAGTACTATAATGATGGTATGTCATTTGGAATAATGTTTGGTGCACAACACCAAAATTCAAGTCACCACATGGCACTAGCAGGGTGTGGCATGATAGAATCAGAGTGGAACTGTGAAAAAAAAGTGAGAGTAGTTGTAACAAGAGGGTGAGAATTGTAAAAATATGAAGCAATGTGTAAATGTACGAGTGAGTAACATTACCCACTTTATTTATTTTTGTTTCATATATGAATATGAATTTTGTATATTTTATAATTCATAGTTGAATTAATAATTGGAGTTCTTTCAGCTCTATATATTCATGACTTCAAGCTCCCTTAGGGGAGTGAAAGCAAAAAGTTCTTAATAATAAAAAAAGACCAAAAAAATTCTTTTGCCAAATAAAATTATAACTTATTATACCTGTCAGAGTATTTTATCTTAATCTCAATTAACTGCTATTTTTTAATTAATAATTGTAATTTCACATTGACATTTGGAAGAAATTTTGTAGATTTTATTTGGGCTTATTATAACTTATTATACCTGCAACTGATTTACAAAGTTCTTGCCAAGGACTCGATCCGGTGGTGAACTAGAAGTGGGTGATGATTATAGCAGAATGATTCGAAGGTAGCATTCCCAGGTGGATGCCTTTGGAAAACCGGTCAAAACCCACCAGTAACATAGTGTTGCCTTGATATGAGGGTAAGCCCACAATAAAATCTAAGGAGAGATCCTCCCAAGGTCTGTGGGGCACGGGAAGAGGACATAATAGGCCTGCCATCTTCTTAGCTTCATACTTGGTTACCTGGCACTTGACACAGTTGGCCATAAATTGTGCAACGTCTTCTCGAAGCCCTAGCCAGATGAAATTTTCCATGATTCTTGCCAAGGTCTTAGTAACCCCGGTGTGTCCAACTGTGGGTGTCGTGTGATACTTCGTAAGTAAAGTATAAGCTATTGGCAAGCCGCGAGGTAACCATATGCGACCTTTACTGAGAATCAGGCCCTGTGAGACCTCAAGCCTGGGGTGTTTGGTTGGACAAGTGAGCACCTCTTGAAGGTGGCATTGGTAAGCAGAATGATTGTCCAATTGATGGCGAAGTTCTTTCGTGAATGTTAGACATGGGACAGAGAGGCCTATTAACATGGGGGAGTCATGTTCTGGTAAGCACGACAGGGCATCCGCCGCTTAGTTGTGGCTGTCGGAGCAGTACTGAATATCATAGTCATACCCCATCAGACGAGCTAAATACATTTGTTGCTCCAGGGTTTGAATCACTTGGTTCAACAACTCCTTAAGGCTGTGATGATCTGTAACAATGGTGAAATGGTGCCCGGTAAGGTATTGCCGCATTTCTTCACCGCTGTGGTGATCGCGGCTAGCTCGCGCACATAGGTCGACGCACGCATGAGTTTTGGGCTAAAGGGCTTACTGAAGAAGGCTATGGGGTGTCCCTACTGTAAAAGGACGACACCCATGCCAATGCTTGATGCATCTGTCTCAATGGTGAACGGGAGCTTGAAGTCTGGTAAGGTTAAGACCAGCACCATGGATAAAGCTTGCTTCAGTGTATCGAAAGCTACTTAGGCTTGAGGTGACCATTGGAAGGGCTCTATGGGGGTAGCCTTGACCATGGGTGCAACAATGGTGGCATAACCATGGATAAAGCGACGATAGAACCCAGCGAGGCCCATAAAGCTTCGAAGAGCTTTAATGGAACACGAAGTGGGCCATTGTTGAATCACAACAATTTTGGAAGCAACTGGTTCAACCCCTTTATGCAAGACCAGGTGGCTGAGGTATTCAACCTGGGATTGAGCAAACAAACATTTAGAGAATTTTAAAACAAATTGGTTATCAAGTAGCACTTGAAATGTCGTTGCTAGATGGTGGAGATGATCCTTAGGAATGCCGCTATAGATGAGAATGTCGTCGAAAAAGATGATGATGAAGTGTCGGAGGTACGACCGAAAGATAAGATTCATCGTTGCTTGGAACGATGACGACGCATTATAGAACCTAAATGGCATGACTTTGAATTCGTAATGGCCATGGTGCGTCCTAAAAGCTGTTTTGGGAGTGTCCGCCACATGCATGCGAATCTGGTGGTAGCCCTGTAACAGGTCTAGCATGGAGAAGCAACGCGCACCATCGAGTTCATCCAAGAGCTCGTCAATTGTGGGAATCGGGAATCGATCCTTAACGGTGAGGGCATTCAAGGCTCGGTAATCTACACAGAACCTCTACGAGCCGTCGTGTTTCTTCACCAACAGCACCGATGAAGAGAACGGGCTGGTGTTGGGTTGTATCGGCCCTTTTTGGAGCATGGAGTCCACCTGCAGTTCAATTTTGTGCTTCTAGTAATGGGGGTACCTGTATGTACGCACGCTGACCAACGTTGACTACGAAAGGAGGTGTATGTGGTGGTTGGTGTGTCGTGCCAGCAGCAAGGATTGTGGACTCTAAAATAAAGAGCTAAACTTAGTGAGTAAAGCTCGTAACTCAGGGGAGAAATTAGTAGTAAGTGCAGGTGACGTGTCCTCAGGAACCATGGTGACGTGGAAGCACGTGGCATTGCCAGGTTTACGGCACAAGCGTCGAAGGTGAGGTTGAGTCATCATCCCCATTCTAGCATCCTTATTTCCTCGCAATTCGACCAGGCTACCTTAGTGAAAGAATTGTATGGTTAAGGTGTTATAATCGGCGAGAACGGGACCTAGTGATTGCAACCATTGAATGCCCAAAATGACATTGGCACCGGCGATGGGCAAGACGTAGAGGTCTACCGTGAAGGAGGCTATCTGGAGGTCGATCGTGACCGCCTCACAAAGCCAACGACACTCCAATTGTTGGTCGTTACCCACCATAACCGAAAGAGGAGTAGTGGTGCGAAAAGGGAGTCCGAGTTGGGTGACGAGGTGCTATTGGATGAAATTGTGGGTGCTCCCACCGTCCACCAGGAAGAGCACCACCTGGCCAGAAATCTTACCCACCACTCTGATGGTCTCGAGTGCCAAATGGCTCGCTAAGGAATTGAGGCTGAGTTGGGCTGGGGGTGGATCGGGTTCACTGGGCGGGTTAGGGTGTTAGACCAAAGGCCTCAATAACTTAAGAGGGATAGGCTTAGAATGCAGAAGAAGCAGCAATCAATTTAATAATGTTCTTTAAACATGCAAGATAAAATTGATTGCAACAAAATAAATGAGATAAAGGAAGAGAGAATGCAAACACAGTTTTATACTGGTTCGATAAAGTCCGTGCCTACGTCTAGTACCCAAGCAACCCATTTGAGATTTTCCTTTGTAAATTCCTTTACAACTTCTGAACCACACAGGGATAACCCATCCCTTGTGTTCAGGAATTCTTACAACTTAAGAGATCCTCAGTCCCTTAATCAATCTCTTTGAATAAGAATAAAGAAAGAAGAATTCTCTCTTGAAGAGAAGGATATTACAATTAAAGTCCATGGAGAAACTCTTAATGGATTTGCAAGTGTTTGCCTAAGAGTTTCTTTTGAGAGAGCATTTGACAATGAAGTTCTCTTAGAATATCTCTCATTTCCTTTTGAGAGGATAAGACATTTTGAACAAGCAAAACTTTCTCTTCAAAATTCATGCCCAAGTCACCTATTTATAGGCCTTTGATGGCCATTCATAAATCCAATCAAAAGATGTGACTGTTGGCAGATTTTCTGAAAACTCTCTACTGGTAATCGATTGCAATGTTTGTGTAATCGATTACACAGTTATAATTTGAAGGGTTATGACTTTTGAAATTGAATTTCCAGAGTTCCGTTGCTGGGAATCGATTACAAATATATGGTAATCGATTACATGTCCTGAAATTCAAATTCAAAACCCTTTTCAACAGCTCTTTTTCAACCTTCCCTTCTAGTAATTGATTACACTTCCTGGTAATTGATTACCAGAGCCTTGCATGACTTTGAAACCCTTTGTTTTGAGGCAAGATTTGATCTTTAGTGAATCTTGAAACAAGGCTTTATTTGTTGAAGCGATCTTGAATTAATCTTGAAGCAAATGCTTATCCTTTGGAGCGGCCTTGTTTGATTCTTCTTTGGCATTATCAAAATTCATGTATTCATACATTCACACAGGGGTCGGGTCAGGGGGGTTTATAAAAGGGAGAACAGGGTTGGCTGGGTCTTCATCTTCTTCGATTAAGAGGAAAACCCTAAAGGCATAGCGGTGTCCTCTATGGTACCTCTCGTCGCATGTGAAACAGAGTCCACGTTCACGGCGTGAGGCTATTTCTTCAGGTTAGAGGCACTTTAGTGTTGGGGGTGGTTGTTGTGGAGGGGGCCGGGGTGGGGAGGGTAATAGTGGTGGCAAGGAAGGATTGTGAGGGGGTGGTATGGTTGAGGGTGGTGGTTGTGGTCGCGGTGGTGGTGGCCGATGATCCAGGAGTTTCTCCTCCTGCAGGCGCGCAAGACCAGAAACCTGGGCCACTGTCAACGGTTGGTAGATTTGAACTTCACGGCGGATGTCGGGAGAGAGACCGGAGACAAAACAACTTAGGAGAAAGGATGGAGGAAGCCCAATGACGCGATTCATGAGTTTCTCGAACTCTGACAGGTATTGGCTTACTATTCCTTTCTGCATGAGTTTGAAAAGAGAACCCGTAAGGCCCTCATATTGTGAAGGGGCGAAACGAGCTTGTAAAACTTGTAAGAAAATAGGCCAAGAGGTAAATTGGTCGTTGCTTGTCCTCCATTGGAACCAAGCAAGGGCCCTATCCTCCATGTAAAAAGCAGCAATGGTTAATCGATCATACTCTGGGGTGCCATGATACTCAAAATATTGGTTGATTTTGAATATCCACCCTAATGGATTAGTGCCATTGAACCGGGGAATTTCTAATTTCATTTTGTGGGTTGACGCAGGGACATAATGAGGGGGAGGAAACGGGGGTGGAGAAGTTGAGGGTGAACTGAGAATGGGGGAGACACGGCTCAGAAACTCATCAATTTTCTGGGTCATGGCTAACTGTTGGTTGGTAAGACGAACCAAGGCATCTTCAAGCCGGTCAAGGGGACCATTGGTATTGCTAGAATCGGCCATGGGAACAACAACGAGAGCACCAAATGATAGGCTGAAATCCTAAAGCTGGTTTAAAAGGCCAGCACCTCCAGAATAGAGGAAGAAGGAGAAGATAAAGAAGGAAAAGATAAGTATCGAAATTTTTCATTGCTTGCTTGCTTATTACATTATTTATTTATAGTGCTTCCTAGTAACATAATTGTACTAATTGATTCCCTAGGAATATTACACTAATGGAATTTATTAGGCTATCCCCTGATAGCAGACAACACTAAGGCAAGCAAGGATCCTGAGCTTTTGTCCATTTCTTCATACGTAGTCACTGAGGTATGCTGGTTTTGTGAGCTTCCTTTTGGGCTTGTCCTCTATTTGCACCTCCCTTTTTGTCTTTGTGGCTGTTGAGTCTGGTTTTGTATCAATCGCAATCTTTGATTACCCTGGAAAAGACATTTTCACTTGAGAAGAAAAAATAGAAACTGTTGAATAGATGAGTTTAAATGCCTAAATATGTCTCCTGATAAATTTTATACCAGCCCATATCACATGGTCTACTTTTACAACCAACCTTAAAAATACTTCTAAGATAATATGAACAAATAAGTCAACATTAGGAATGAAATTTACTTTTATTATATTATACCATCGATTTTCTCTTCTACTACCAACAACGGAGAAATAGAGAAAATAAAAGAGTATAGAGACAACAATATCATGCCAAATCCAAGTAAAACAAAAAATAGCAAGTAGTGCATAAAATTGTATATGTCAAATTATTTTACAAATATAGTCTTCATCTATCATGATATTTTCATGATCACTATTTTTTATTGCACCAGAAATGAAGAGACAAATATAGTGCTCCTAAAATCAAAACTCAAAAGGAATAAATAATCTCAGCAGTGTATCTTGCCACTTCTGAAACCAATTTTTAGATTTTCGTTTTGGTTTGTAGCGTGGTATTGAGGAAGTCAAGCAGGTAGGGCAGCATTTGTCTCACCTGGATATTTTTACAGCTTAAATGAATTTATGACATGAAAACATATTAACAACATTCAAAAGAATGCTAGGGCCAAGAGAAAGTGATACAGCTTAAGCTATTCTGTATGAATAAAAAAAAAACTTTCGCAATTACGTATTTTAATAAGTGGCAATAAAGAAGGTGACGCTGAAGAAAAGAGCTTCTCTCTTTGCTACTTCCTTGAAAAAAATCTAGATAATTCATTATAAGGTCAAAACTTTCAGTTTTAGAATACACCTAAGCTTGTAATTCTAGAAACATGCTAAATTTTTCTTGAAAATTACCACAATTAGTCATCCCTTGGACTAGAATCATATTCCTTAAGATTAACAATACATGCAAAGTATTTTTCTTGGTAGTTGGTAATTTTTGAATATGCTTGCATACTATTGTCTTTTGAGTAATCATTACTTCTAGTTGTTTGTTTCAGAATTTAGTAGGTCCACATGACAACTTTAAATTATAAGAACTCATGCTAATAATTTGAATGTTGTAACCAATACAAGTTCCTTTTACACGAAATAATACATGGTATTTTAGGAAATGTTTGGTAGGAAAAATATCATTTTAGTTAAATAATTTCATTAGCTAGATACACTACTTTAAAACTTTATTACTTAATGTTTTGAATATATTTTATTTATCAAAAGATAACCTTTATTATTTAAATTAAGGAAAAAGTTGTAAAGTTTATTTTTAACTTCATAAGTATTCTCTAACTCCTCCAAATTTTAGAATGCAATAGAGCAACCTACATATTTTGGAATGCAATAGACCAACTAAAGTTACGTAGTTTTCACAATGACTAAATATGAAGAAGATCCAATATGTTTCTCATCAACAATCTATGTTTTTTTTTTATAATTTGGAAAAGTCATGGATGATCAAGTCATCATAACCTTAACATTCTTCATAACACAAGATTTTCGTGATAACTATATAAAAAGTGAATACAAAATGATTATCATTAGGAATCCATATTTGAGAAAATAATTAATTTTCATAAAGTAACAAGATTTCATCGAACATCACAGGAAGGAAATACCTGGGATGATACGAAGCACAATTCGATTCTATTTGTTTAATGAAATTGAAACATTGATCACTCATTTGTTGAATAAAAGTGTTATATGCCGAGCTGCTTATTGGGCTCAACCCAAACCCTTTTAAAACCTCCTGCGCTAGTGGAAAAATTGTAACCTGGATTTTAAATGTTTTTTTGATTTTTGGCTCTGTTGTTTAGGAAGGCAGAACATCTTTGGTCGCACATCACACACATGTGATCTGATTTCATTTTCCATATCGAATTTATGTACATTTGAAGACTGTCCTTTTTACTTTCACCCTCAACATTACTTATACTGATGTTAACTACAAGTTTGAAGTCAAAGATGCCAGGTATGCACTGGAACTCAACAAAGATGAAGTAAAAAATGAAGCCCCATGGAGGGGGGAATAAGGTGGAGGAGAAGAGAGATCAATACTTATATAATCATTTCTTGTCTTAAGTTTGTTTTTGTTTCATGTAGGTATATCAGATAGTCATTTGAAATAGTTGGTTCATTATGTATCATGAACTCATTATTATGTTGCTCTTCTTCATTATTGTTTGGAACAACAACTACAGAAACAATCACCTCACTGCTAAAGGCACAAGCTAAAGAGACTAGCACTCTAACTTCTTTAATTTCCATATCTCGTTGAACTGTACTTCCACTAATTTCACCACTTGCATTTTTAGTTTCGACAATTCTCATACTATTATTAGGACGATAAAACATACACCCCTTTAAATTTTCTGGATAACCAATGAAATATCCATTGATTATTCTTGAATCCAATTTTTTTTCTTGCGGATTATAAATCCTTATTTTTTGTCTTGCAACCCCAAACATGCAGGTGCCTTATACTAAGTGTCCTATTCGTCCACAATTCAAAAGTTGTCTTTGGAACTGCCTTACTAGGAACCCTATTCAACAAATATATGATAGTTTTCAAGGCATACATCCACAAAGATACAGGTAAAGTTGAATTGCTTAACATACTCCTAACCATATCCATTAAAGTTCTATTACGCCTTTCTAATACACCATTTTGTTGTGGTGTACCAGGTATTGTGTATTGCACACAAATGCCACGTTTTTGAAGGAGTTTAGCAAATGGACTTGAGTGTTGCCTAATTTTATCGTATCTTCCGTAATATTCACCACCTCTATCAGACCTAACAACTTTTATATTTCTGTCTAATTGTCTTTCTACTTCATTCAAGTAAATTTTTAAGGCAACCACTACTTGAGATTTCTCATGCAGTAAGTAGATATAATCGTAACGTGAATAATCATCAATAAAAGTGATAAAGTATCTTTCCTTTTCGAAAGAATTAACATCAAAAGGCCCACAAATATCAATATGCGCAATTTCAAGAAGTTGAGTGCTTCTTGTAGCTCTTTTCTTTGTATGTTTTGTTTGTTTTCCCTTAATATAATTCACACAAATATTTAGATCCGTAAAATCTAGATCAGGAAGAATTTCATTCTTTATTAATCTTTCCATCATTTCTCTAAAAATATGACCTAAACGTTTATGCCACAAGAAAGCAGATCGTTCATTCACTAAACTACAATTAGTGTCAACATTATGATGCAGAGTTAAAACGGTTTCAGTATACAAACCATCTAATTTTAATTTATAAACCATCACAAAGAACACTAGTACCAATGAGATGATTATGCTTAAATAAACTGAAACATCCATTACCAAAATTCAAAGATTATTCAGTAACATCAAGTTTAGATAATGAAACTAAATTCCTAGATAAACTAGGTACATAAAGCGTTTCCAGTAAATCTATATGATGTCCAGTGTCGAGTTTTAAACGATAAGTTCTGATTGCTTCCACTGGAGCTTTCACTCTATTCTCCATGAAGACGAACTTCTCATTTAGGCTTATGGTTTGGATTGTAAGGAATCCTTGTATAGTATTAGAAACATGATTCATACATCTAGAATCGATCCACCATGTATTATGAGAAAATTCAGTTAAGTTTGATTCAAAACATAGAAGAGCATTAAGATCACATTTCTTTTCGAATAAAGACTTATGCTTTGGGAAATCTTTCTGGAAGTGTCCAGATTTCCCACAGAAAACAATTATTGCTCTTTGATGCCTTATTCTAGATTTGTACAACACTGTCATTGATCTTTAATGTCCCCTTGCCTTTATCATGCTTGTTCACAAATTTCTTTTCAGCTCCTTGATTCCCTTGGTGGCTTACATAATTGGCTGAGTGACTTCCTTGATTCTTATGCCTCGTTTCTTCCTGAACTAACATACTGTGCAATTCATGCAGATTCCATTTATCTTTCATGGTATTATAGCTCATTTGAAATAGACTATACTCAGACAGTAATGAGTTTAGAATAAACTGAACAAGGAAGTTCTCACTCACAGTCATTCCTAAGGTCTTAAGTCTTGCTATGATGTTTGTCATCTCGATGACATATTCATGCATTGTACGTGAACCATCAAATTTCATGGTGGTCAATGTACTCATTAATGTCCCAACAAGAGACTTATCAACTGTTTGAGAGCACTCTCCCACTAACCCCATAAACTCTTTAGCATTATCGATCTTAGGGAGAGTTATCTTAATATTATATGCAACAGTCATTTTCATGAACATTACGCTGAGTCTGTTAGATATTTCCCAGACTTTATAATAAGCTTTCTCTTCATTGCTACTAGCATCAATAATAACAGTAGGCTTCTATTCCAATATAGCAAGATCAAGATCCAAAACACCGACATGAAATTGGACTTGCTCATTCCAGTCAGAGAAGTAAAGCCCATTAAAAATTGACACAGATGATACATGAGAATTCAATGAATTGGGAACAGGTACTGCATAATTAACTTCACATAAGCGTTTAAAGACATAAAACACATATCATACATATAATTCATTCAGATAACAATCAATGTATATTAAAGTTCTCCTTTGGGTGATACACCAACACACGTACAAACATAACGATGCTAATAAAACTCTTAACATTATTTGACAATTAAATATGCACCAATTAGTTATACCTATTTCCTTTTGGTATATAAATAAGACTAATGATATACACAAATAGCCTACAATTATATTCATTAATTATAAAAACAACTAATCAACTTTTGGGTGATCCATAAATATCTTATAACAATTAATTTTAATGTACCCATAAACCAACAATCATATAATTTAGCATCCATTATTTTATGAGTAATTGAAATAATCATTAATTTAAAATTAAATAACCTTATAAATTTAGCCACTTTGGTGACTAACAAATTCATCATACACTTAATTCCAATCAAATATATGGCCTGCACATACTTATTCTTATTAACAATTCATAATCATTTTATTAATTTCATTCTAGGCCAAATAATTAAATATCATACATTCACATTATAACCAATAAAATAATAAAAATTCAATCACATTCAAGCAAATATATAACATATACATATTTATTACTATCAATAATTTTAAAGCATTCATGTTAATTTAATTGCATATTATAAATTTTCAATCCTTTAATCACGTTTAATAATAATTCCAAAGATTTCTTTCACTTTAAAAGGGAAAAAGAAACGTTGGTAAAGGATTTTGGCTTTTCATTCCCTTCATTCCGAGTAAAAAAAAACATACATGGCAGGGACTTTCCCTACCCACTTTCTCCATAATTAAAAGAAAGAAAACACTTCCAAGTTAGCACACACATAAAGAGAAGATTTGTGATTTCTTTCTTTGTCCATACGTTGTAAAATGTTTTGGAAAAACAATTTCAAACAATCAAAATTTCATACTTTCCAACGAAAAAATAAAATAAAATAAAATTTCTAAGTTTCATAATTAGAGTTTATGTATAATTGAGAGAAAATAAATTATTTTTGAAAAATCATAAATTTCATAACTTATACTCTCTTATACCACATGTTTAAGGGTTCCCTAGATTAACAATTATAAAAAACCAATAAGATGTTAAAATATATAATTCTCACAAATAATAGATAAAAAATGCATATCTTTCTCCATAGTAATATTTATTTTTGATTTTTGGTGTACTTTGCTTCTTTGGAAGAGGAGACAAAATAAGATTTTGCTTCCTTTGATTATTCTTTCTTTCGGGCTAGAGAGAACATTTTTTTTGTTAAGAATAGAGACCTTATTTCAGGTTAGTGAGTATTAACCTCTTTTATAATCACTATTCCCATTAACAATCAATTTTTTTATTCAACCCAATTATAATTTAATCTTTAATTATTATTTATTTATTTATTAATCCCTAAATAAGTCACGTGTCTTATATGAGACATTAATTTTAAGACAACTTGCATTAAAATGACCTCTACTACAGTTTCAACAGTAACACGGACATGTGTTAATTAAATCGTTGATTTTCTTTTTCTTTTCTTCGGTTTGATTTTCCTTTCATCAGTTATTATCAAGAAATTGAAATGTCCATGTTAGAAAATAGAAATACATAAATTGTTAAATGGAAATAAATTAAAGCGTAACTTATTTATTTGTTCCATTGCTATGTTTTCCTTCCTCCAAGATAAGGACTTCTCAGTCATAAACTAAGTTTTATTTGGCTCCTCTATTATATATATTTTGTTTGTGTTTGTTGAAATGAAAGCGTGCCTCAGAGAGTGATATCATATTATATGCACCTTATAATTTGGCTGTATTGCTCGGTTTTCATCTTAAGCACAGGCTTCATATACAGTAACTTTATGTGGCTCCTCAGGGTAATTAAGAAAATCAGAAAAACAAGATGTTTATGTGGGACCATTCTACTATTCTTGACAATAGCTTACATTTTAAACGTAATTATTGTTAGATATATCCACAAACAATATGTGGGCTAGTACACTCAGAATGAACTATCATTTAGTTGGAACATATAAAAAATTATGACTTGCGAATTTACTGACGACTTTTGGCTTATGACGGCATTATGGTATTGTTGGAGTTTACTATTTCCTAAATGACATGTGAAATTTAAGTATTAGTTAACAAATGTTTTGGTGTTTTGGTACTGAATAATTTATTTTTAAGTTTTTCATTGATTTTGTTCATGAATCGTACGATATAATCGATTCACAAATTTGACAATTATGCTCCGGAGAAATTTTGCAGATTCATTTCTTGCACAAAAATAAAAGAATTTAATGAAAATACACTAATAAAACAAATGATCTTTTATACTATATATATATATATATACTTAATTATTATTTGTAATAATTATTTTAAAAGTTGTATTCAAAAAGAATTCTAACGGATTGATTGTATAAATATTTTTTTTATTAACAATATATAACATCACCTGAGAATTCAAGATGAAAAAAAAACGAGGCTTCTTTCTTTTACATACAAAATATATAGCAGTATTGAGATTAAAATTTAGAACTCAATAACTGATGCAAATTATTCAAATTCCCAGTCACTGAGTCAATCTTAGTGGATAACTGCATGAGACTCATTTGAAACAAGCAAGTAAAAGTAAGGATACATTTATCATTGATTACATTCATTGCCATTTTCATGTATAGAAATTTAAAGGTATACATCCGTACAGATTCACTTTAAAATAAAACCACTTTTGAAGAATTTTTTCGATGCCAAAAAACTGACCAAAATTCTATAAAGTAGATAGCATAATAAAATGTTGGAAACACATGAGTATTTTCGGGTTGTCGTGTAATTAGCCCTTATGAAGGAAAGAAACGAGGCCAAAGTCTAGCAGACAAGAAATTGCCTAACATTATCTTGTGTCATGAGGTCCCATCAATTAGCAAGTGTTCAAAATCTTTTGCTCAGAAAGGACTAAGGAGTTTAATATTTCATTTCAAACAACTTGCATTGAGAGTGTACAAATGAATCAGTAACAACCCCATTACCACATAAAAGATACAACTTCTGGGCACACAATAGTGCATTTTGTCACAATTTATTTTGCAACAAGGGACACAATCTGGGAGCAAATTTTCAGTACTGCTGTACTATTTACACCTCTGCCGGATATCACTCTTAGCCTATGTTTGGTTTAAAGGAAAGGGGAAGGAAAGAAAGTCAGAGGAAGGAAAGATGGTGAAAAGTGAATCTTTCCACTGTTTGGAACAACCTTAAAAAGTGAAGGAAAAAAAATTTTATGTGGACCCCACCCAAAAATCCTTTCCGCGCTACTTTGGACGGAAAGCGGGAAGAGCGACCAAAATTTTGGGCAAAAGGACAATAATGCCCTTCTCTTTCATCAAATTCTATTTGTCTTTTTGAATACCCTTCAAATCAAAATCCTTCAAAAAAATTGCTTGCTCTGGTTCTTGTTTACCTTCCAAAATCAAACTGGTCCATTTCATTTGTTCTACTTCCACAACCTTTCAGTTGCTTTGTAAGGTACCATCCCTATTCTTCCTTCTCATATGGGTTTCTTTGATGTCATTGAATAAAAATGTGTTGTTGTTGATCTTGTGCTTTGTACGTGTTCTTTGTCTACTTGGCACACATTATGTTGCTTTTGCTTCCTTGTAAATCATTTGAAAAGCTTTCTATTTTATTTTATTTTTTGAAAAATTTATGAAATCTAATGAAGTTTGTGTTGTTTGTGGGTTGTTGCTACTGATTTTTAACTTTGTTGTGATAAAGGATGATTGAATATTTTACACTTATTCTCTATCAAAATTGGTTCAACTGTCTGGAGATTTATCTTTGAAGACTGGTTGTGTTAAGGGTAGTACTAGTAGGAGCTAACTTTTCTACATCTATGCTACTGTGTTAAGTGATGCCATTGAGGGGAATGTTTTAATAGGTTTGCTTTGTTTGCTACGGATCTTAAATTGGTGTTTATGCTGGGTGATTACTTGCTGTCTTGGCTTGGGTAGTTTTCTAGCAGGGTATGGTATAGGAGTAGTCTTGTTTCATTTGGAGAAGAAAAGCCTTGTGAGTGGGATGGCACTAGACAAGTGGTGTACTGTGTATTTGTTTCAAGCATGCCTTATGCCCTCTTTAATATACTTTTCTTGGCCTTTTCCAAAAAAAAAAAAAATTGGTCCAATTGATAGTTAGTCTTAAAATGGTCATTTTTTTATTTTGATTCTTCTATTATATATACTTTATTTATTTGAATGTGTATTGAAAAATATATCAAAACTCATTGATTTATTAAATGTATATTCATTGAAGGTTAACATTTATACTCTGATATGGAGTTTTTAATTAATAATGAAGACAAGTTTGGTGATGCATTGGATGGTATAAAGGAAGAGCAGTCCAAAATAAAACATTTAACTAATCTTGGCATGCAAAATTTAAGTCATTTTCGTCGAGGATTCGACAAACAACAGCGTCTTTGTTCTGTAGTCTTATTGTGCTATATTGTTCATGCGTTACATATGCTTCAAACAATGTCACATTTCATTCGTAGTCCAATTAGTCATGGAAGTCATGAAAGGGAGCGTAAACGTCTCGATTTAATGAGACAATTAGTACATACTGAAAAATGCCGAGACATAATACGAATGGGACCTGAGGCATTTATGTTATTGTGTCATAAATTGAGGGGAACTGGTTATGTGAAGGATACTATACGATCCACAGTTGAAGAACAAGTTGCTAAGTTCCTACACATCATTGGTCATAATGTGAAAAATCGCACCGTGTCATTCTTCTTCCGCCGTTCTGGTGAGACTGTTAGCCGTCACTTTCACAATGTTTTACGTGCCATCATTTCATTAGAAGATGAGTTCCTAGTCCAACCTTCTGGTAGGGATGTACCTCCACAAATATTAAACAATAGCAGATTCTATCCTTTTTTTAAGGTACTTATGCCTTAAATTCACTTTAATATGTTTAGCCTCACAAATTCATCCTACAATTTCATCACTAATCAAATTGCGTATTTAATTTAATAAAAAGGATTGCATTGGAGCTATAGATGGAACACATATTCGGGTAAAGGTCCCAAGAGCGGAAGCCGCACGATTTCGTGGAAGAAAAGACTACCCTACACAAAATGTTTTGGCTGCGTGTAACTTTGATATGAAATTCACTTATGTTTTACCGGGGTGGGAAGGCACAGCATCTGACTCTAGGATTTTGAAAGATGCTTTAAGTAGGGAAGACTCTCTAAAAATTCCTGAAGGTTAGTAGTCTATTAATTTGATTTGACTATTAAGTATCACAATTTAGAATTATAATAGTTAACACGTCAAATAATAAATTATATCACAACTTTTGTAGGAAAATATTATCTTGGGGATGCCGGTTTTATGCTAAAACGTGGGGTGCTTACACCTTATAGAGGTGTTCGTTATCACTTGAAGGAATATTCTACTCGCAGCCCGCAAAATTCTAAGGAGTTGTTCAATCATCGCCATGCTTCACTTCGAAATGTTATTGAGAGATGTTTTGGAGTACTAAAGAAAAGATTTCCAATTTTATCTACTGGCACCGAACCCTTTTACTCATTTGAAGTCATGACAGACATTGTACTTGCTTGTTGTATATTGCATAACTTCTTAATGGGTGTTGATGTTGATGAGACCTTAATTGCTGAAGTAGATCGTGAGTTACTTCAACAAGAGATTGATAGATCCCAACCACAACAACAACGTGATGATGACTATAGATTGGGAACAATTTTAAGGGACGATGTTGCTATCAGAATGTGGAATGTTTATCCAATATGATAACACTATATAAGTAATATGTATTTCTAATGTGTTGTTTTTTTTTTGTGTAATGTGACTACATGTGTAGAATGTAGTACAAAACTTGTGTTCTATTTGTGTATGGTTTTGGGAAATTACATGAACATGATTATGTTGTAGTAGAATTATCCAGTGGTATGCATTACTAATATTTCTTAGTTTACTCATGTTATTTTTGTGGATGAATTTCTCATAAGCTAATATTCATATGAAAATGGATACATCAACTTGTGTCCTTTTGAAATTTATATGCAGCTACTACAATGCCAAAGGGAAAAACCACTCCATCAGATTCTAATCACCCTGGTAGAGATAGCCTACAATGGAATGATGAAATGGATCAAATGTTGTTGAATGCTTTGGGTGAAGAGGCAAATAAGGGAAATAGGCACGATGGTGCTTGGACAACACAAGCATACAACAACATGGTCGAAGCCTTAAGATCTACAATTGGACCAAATATCACAAAGAATCATATAAAGAATAGAATGAAGACACTAAAAAATCATTTTGCTGAAGCTTACGACTTGTTCCATAGCTTAAGTGGATTCTCTTGGAATTCAATAACTCGAAAATTTGATGCTGAGGACGACGTCTGGGAAGAGCTGATTAAAGTAATTAGCATTCTTATCCTTTATTTGATCACTTGACTTTTATGTTAATTATAAGTACCAAATTGATCACTTGTCATTTTTACCTTTTATGTAGGGAAAGCCACATGCTGCAAGATGGAGAAAAATGCAAATTAAGCATTATGACATCTTGACTGAGTTATTTGCAACTGATAGGGCAAAAGGAAATGTTGCGAAAACAGCTAAGGAAAGGAGGAAACAATGGGAGAAGGAGAATATTGACTTGAATAACTATTTTGAAGATACAGAAATGTATGTGCCAAATGTTGGTATGTTTGATGAAAACCAATTTTCACCCCCCAACTTTGAGGATGCTAGTCCACAAAATGGTCAAACAAATCCTAGTGGCTTAAATACTTCAAGGGGTACAAAACGGAAGAGAAATGTGGTTGAGTTAGTTGAAGATCAATATGAGCGAATGAATGAAAGTATCATGACAATTGCTGAAGCTTTGAAAGAGGGAAATTCTGTTTCTAAGGAGCTGCACCAAGTTGCAGAGCGTCAAGTTGAAGTTGCTGAAAGACAAGTTGCAGTCATTGAAAAACAAGTTGAAATTGCTGAAAAACAAGTTACTGTGATACAACAAACTCATCCTCGTCATTATTCAGAATCTGATGTATGGGATCTTTTAGAGGAATTAAGAGTCACAGATCCATTTCGCATGAAGGTTTATAACCATTTATGTGATAATGAGCACAAAAAACGTAAGCTTTTTGGCGTACCACCTCATATGAGAGGAGAAGCTCTCATTCAAATGATGACTGATGCAGGTATATTTTGTTAAGAGCATTGGTAGTGCTCCTTTTTTGGTCCTATATATTTAGGACATCATGTGATGCCTTTACTAATGACAGCCTATAACGGATTGCTTTTTTGGAGTGGTTGTGGATATGCTCTTTTGTTGGGATTGTATATATTTAAGGCATCATATGAGACCTTATTAATTTATGACTTAGTCTATATTAATTATCATTTTGGGATATATATGACTTAAGATGGAAATTATTAGTTTTTATGACTGGAGATGCATGGTAACCTGTGACTTTTGTTGTTATGCTACTTTTGAATATGCTTTGGAGTCTGCTATCCCTTTTGGTACTATATTGATGATTTTGATGATGGAGCCTTATACCATCCTTCAGAGGTGTGCATTCAATAGAAACTGAAAGGTTTGAGTCATCTCCCTTTGTTTACAAGTTTTTGTATTATACTATATTTACATACACAATGTTATATTTTATTATTACACTAAATAAATTTATAGATTTTTTCACACTTTGACACAATATGTTCTGCAGTCACAGTTTTTATATATGCATTTTGCAAAGGATAATAACAATGAGCTAGTGGTACAGGCCTTGAATATATTTTAGAGTTCATTAATAATCTATACCTCATATTTATGTCTTATAGTAATTTCATATTAGACTTTTTATGCCTTGAAGCTACTGTGGAGATTTTATATTGGCAAGGGGTCTAAGTGAAAGTGGCGTAGTCTTTTTTTACTGCATAATTTTCTGCATAAACTCAATTTGATGCAGTTAGATATTTGAAAGAAATTTGGTTGAGGCTTTGAAAGAATAAATTGAGAGTCTTGTTGATTTAAAAACACTGAACTTTTATGCTCATGATGTTTAATCATCTCAATGTGTTATAATAGTAGTAACTAATATATGGTTTGAATGTAGGTGCTTTCACCTCTAGTGCAATACAAGTAGAAGTGCAGCAAGCAACTGGAGCTATAGTGCAAAGATGTGTATACTAATATTGTGTAACTAGACTGTCATTTATGTTTAATTTGCACTATAACATGTAGTGTAATTGGCCAATATATGCATCATAATACTCAAACTCAATATTTATATATAAATAGAATGATGTTGCTTTAGCACTAACTCATCCAAGATTTCAATTTTATCTATGAGGAATTGAACAACTGGTTCAATTGAGGGGTACATTGCTTGAGCATTATCTTTTTTTTTGAGAAGGCAAAAGAAATAATGTATTAAAATTATGGTACCAGAGAGGTACCAACAATTGAGTTACAAGAGACATTACAACATGGTTTATCCCACCCAACTACTAGCACCACCTTGATACAAATACAAGGAAGCCAAGTACAAATTTATTAAAGAATGAAATGAGACACCTTTCCTAAAAAAACCAGAGCTGACAGGAATGAAAGAAAATTGAAAACACAGCTTGAACCACACCTTATCAGAGCTAAAAAAAATAAGAGAGCATCTTTGAATGTTATTCTCAAACAAAATAATTCTTATTATTCACACTCTAGTGCACACCTGCTATAAGAAATTTGCAAATTGCAGCATATCTATGTTGATATCTAGCTGAACAAATGAAATTTTTGAGCATTATTAATTTAACTTAATAAAAATTAATGCTATAAAAACTGCTAATTTTATTTTATTGAAGATAAGTTGACATATTTTATCTTAAAGGAATAAAAAAAATATAATTTCAATATTAAGCTTGTGTCTGACTTTTATTTTTTTTCTTTATTATTTAAAATATATTTTATTCTCTTCACCCTCTTTAATATTTATATAAGGTTAGTTTTGTCATTTCACAAATGTACCTCTTCCTTTCCTTATCACTTTCCATCCAAACAAACAGGAGAAAAGAAAGTTTTAACTTTCTTTCCTTCCACTTTCCCTTGTACCAAACAACTAAGACAATCCTTCCACTTTCTACTATCTTTCTTTCCTTTAACTTTCTTTCCTTCCACTTTCTTTCCTACCACTTTCTTTTCCAAACCAAACATAGTGTTAATTTGACAATTTTTTTTCTTATTTTTATCATTTTTTTAAAATAGCAAAAAATAACTATTCATATAAAGTGTCATGAATTTGTGATTTTAATAGGAGTACTGAGTACATACTATATACTACATTCTTCTGGAAGACTGATTTTTTTTCCACAACGTGTAAAGGAATGATGTTGATATCCATTTTTGAGAAGTTGCCACTTGCCATTTGATTCTCTTATCCTACTTGGTGGTGGTGCGTTTATTTTTATTTCCAAAATAAGGTTCAGAATAACATCATTTTCAAAGCAAGAATTTGGGCCAAAAGGGAACCTTAACCATTTTGATTTGATATAGTCTTATGACAAAGGCCACTCCTTGTATACTTAAATTCACATGTAGTGCCAAGTAGTACTAGGTTCTGCTTTTACAATAAATAGCATTTAGGTTTGAAAATAATATGTAGGACAAGAAAGTAACTTAAGAACTAAGAAGCACATCAAACTTTCTCTACCTATTTACAGAAAGGGACACTCAGAAATGGGAGTATAAGTTATCCATTTATTGGAATAAAGTAAAAAAGAAAATCTAGTCTAGGAATCTGAACACATGAACCATAAAAATTCCGTGGTCCATGTAGAGTTGAGAGAGGAGGAAGGATACATCATAATACAATCAAACAAGTTAAAACTCTCCTATTTAAGCTTTAAACCTTGAGAAAGCCAATGTGGCCCCTTTCTCTCTTGATCAAATGTCACACTTGAGCTGCTCATAGGGGTGGTGGGGTCACTGAAATCTCCCACCCTATCTGATTGGAAAGAGACAGAAGAATTTAGCTCCCTAGTTTTCCCATTGGGTGAGTCTGAGCACCCTAATGGAAGCAGATAAGGTTTCTTACTACTACTATTCTTCTTATCATTAACTTGGCTTCCTCCTCCTATGCTTAGAGTCAAATCCACTTCCATGTCTTCATCATAACCATCATCATTGTTGCTGCTTATTTTGCATCTCTCTAGTGCAGTGTAGGAGCTAAGTCCTGCCTCATGTTCATCACAGCCGCCACCAAAAATGTCTCTCTCAGCAGGCCTTTCTAGGTCAAAACCCCTTTGCCTTTTTATGGTCTCTCCAGAACAGCTTCCACTCCTTTCCTTTGAGCATAAGTCCTCTCTCAAACTTTGGACATGGAAATCAGGCCCATATGAAATTAGTGTAGTAGTAGTTTGTTGTTGTTGTTGAAGGAAATGAGAATGGCTTATGTCTATGCCATTCATAGGGGTCCAAAATTTCTTTTGTTTTGTTTCCTTTCTTAGGTCATCCATAAGGATCTTTTGAACACTGTATACTCTATGTAGTTCCCTCACCTACAAATTCCAAACACTCATAATTAATTGCCAACTAGTAATAGCTTGAAATTTCAGCATGCCATATTGTTCTTTCTCACACAATAAAAACATCATTGGGATGTGAAAAGAGATCTCTACAAAATTGACAAAATAATGTTACATGTGGTGTTTATTAGGAATTGTGAACAAATAATTAGTATGGCTTATTGAATTATTGAAATTTGGCCATGGATACAGACAGTACAGGTGTCACAGAATATAGGACATCTTATTACATTGATTTTGGCATCAGCATGGTCACAGTCAAAAGAATAATGATTGTACATTACTAGCAATTTATGTACAGTGCCCTCCAAAGATTAATAAAAAGGTGAAAAGTCTCTCATTCTGTTGGATTGAAATCACACGTCCCTCTTCTTTCTCATTCCCTATCCCCCATTCCCCAATCAAAAGCTAGTAACACACGGTTAAAAAGTAACACACTTGTCAGTTTTTTTTTTCCCTTTACATGACCCTTTTTAATTGGTGTAATAGGCAAGAGGGATAAGTACTTTGCTTCCAATTCTGTTGGGTTTTTGGAGTGTAGGTAGTATTTGGTTCGAGAAATTTTTTATTTCTTTTCTTTATTAAAATGTCACTTTTTTATTTAAAAAAAAAGTTGATACATGATATAGTGAAAACAATAAAAAGTAAAATTGTTTTTACTGTTTCATTTATAATTTTTTAGAAAAAAAAAATAGGTAACAGTTTTATATTTTTTAAAGTATTTTCTCACACCAAACAACACTTAACTTTCTAGGATTGTAACCAATTGACCCAAATTCATTAATTCAAACAATGTGGGACACTAATGTGTTATTCCCACACATTCAATCATGACACAACATGAATTTAGAACCAAAGCAAGCCTTCTGATCCACCCGATGTCAACATTTCTGGTACAAATTGAATGGCAACCTGAATTTTGTATTGTTAAGATGAGAAGATAAATCTTACATCATGGATGTGATACCTGGTATTTGAAGATTTCCTCATGCATCTGCATTGTCTTTTTGATGGACTCTATGTTGTTTCTGTCAAGCATCCTATCCATTGGATCTTGCAATTTATTCACTCCAATACTACAATGTTTGTTAGTCTCTCCTTTGTTCTGATAATGCTCCCAGACATCCACACCACCCACAATGAAGTTGTTGCTGTCTACTGAGGATGCTAGAAGATTTATGGAATATTCAATTTTAGTTCCCATGCCTGTAAAGGAAAAATAATACTTTTTTAAGTTCTGTGCGTAGTGAGTGTTGAGTAATGCATCAGCAATTGGAAAAATGACTTTTATTATATGCTTATGCTCAACAGAAATAATGAATGAAACATCATTTCTTTATCTGTTTCTAATGTTAATTAATAATGTCCGGAAACATCAAATACTAACAGAAACAATGTTTAACAGGTAATTATACCATAATTAATTCATTTGAAAGTGAAGAAACTAAAGAACTCACATGGAATATCGAAATCCCAAAAAACTAGTCATAACATAAGCTTCATATCATGTGCAAACATTAAATGCAAGATTCTGTTGCTTCCTTTTTAGGTGCATGGATATAGAGCCATATATTGCAAAGGTACTAGTTTGATGTTTGAATAAATTTGTCAAAACAGGGGCAACTTTACTAACCAAAAGTACAGAGGGGACAGAGAATTTTGCTTAGAAAGGTTCAAAAGTGTAAACAATCATTTCCATTATGCTGAAGAAGAATGAAATAATGAACATTAGGTGTAGGTATTTATGTGGGTCTGTGTGTGGGATGAAAGCATCACTAGCAATAAGGCAAGGCCCATATCATTGAACTTGATTTACTATTCTTAGAAATTAGGCACAGAAAAGTGTTCATTTTGCAAATTGTTCCTTATAAAGCTAGGCTCCATGAAAAGAAAAGGAAACTAAAGGTAAGACAAAAACCGAACTTTGTTTTTATCTGATGAAGCTCAAACAGAGACTCAGAAAAGAATTCAAGAAAATTAAAAGATTACACCATTCACAAAAACACAAGGAGTTTAAATGTCAAGAACATGAACAAACAAGTCCACATAAAATTTTCTTTTTATGTTATTCTTGAAACTTTTTTATGCATCACCATGGATGGACATGAATACCACTTCCAGAGCAATCAGAAATGGCCATCAATTTTCTCAGTTGATGATAAACATAAGAAGCATTAAATCTGAGAATTGCATCACCTTCTCACCATATTTGTTTGGAGACTCCACACCAAAGAAAAAAAAAGAGAATAAAAATACTTTTATCATGAAAACTTGATATGCCTGTTGATGTAAAAGATCACCTGTTGTAAGAAGTACCAAAATTGCAGCTTTCTGTGATGAAGTTCATTGAGCATCTTCCTCCCTCATGCCAGCATTTTTTCCCATAGGTTAGTCTCGCTAATAAAACCAATTGTAACAAAACAAGTGGCCAATTCTCTATGGCTCTCCTTGAGTCATGTTTGGAAAAGGAAAGTTAAAGGAAGGATCAATCCAAGTTAGTGTGCGCTTCAAGGGGAATTTGGAGAAAGCTCATAGAAACAACATGAAAAACTCTTTGTTGTTCTTGTTCAACCCTTTAGTTAGACACAAACAACAAAGCAACCAGTTCAAATTTTAAAACAAGAATCAAGGGGTTAATAATTAGGCATGACAGGCTGTGTGAGAGAGGGAAGCAAGGGAAAAGCTGGAGCTGCAATGTGTCTGTATATGTGTGTGAGTGCCTGAATGATTTTGAGAGAGAGAGAGAGAGGGGTGGGGGGATGTTATAATATGATTATATGAATATTTTTGTATTTGTATAAACATATACTTTAATTTAATATATTTTTGTATACTTGTAAGTTCACTGTAATGTGGGAAAGGATAGGGGAGTGGGGACCACAAAGTTGCATATAATAAAAACAAATGACACTCCTAAACATGAGCCAATGTAGGCCAGTGAACAAGATATTCCAGACAAAGTCTTGCAGGACTTAATCAAGATATGCATGAACAATGAAAGTTAGTGCTTCTTTCCTATAGGACCTACCACCACCTCTTTCTTTCTTTCTCCCTTTAAAATTTTTGCTTGTTTTTGGATATTCAACGATTGAGATTTGATTATTCCTTTCCGTACATGCAGAACAATATCTAGAGATCTGTTGTGTTTGAGATTTCACCAGAGTGTGTACCAATTTTTTTTCAGTTCAGGTGGTCATTGGGATTCCATAGTAGTGAATTTCTCTTTGCTGCAGTAAATAAATTCCATTGGCTTGGGATTTGAAATTGATAACGACTGCTTCCATGGAGAGGGGGGGCCATACACATGCTCAATTGTTCTCTTGTGAGGGTCATGGATGTTGCATATGCCTCTCCTCAAACTGTGAAAAAAATAAAATTGACTAGATTTTTCAACAATAAAAAAGTTTCCTTTACTTCAGATGAAAGATCCCTCTTATCAATAAAAAGGGATAAAATATATTTACCCCTTAAAATATCTTGAAATTCGATTTTAGTTTTTATATGAAAAAATTAATATACTTTTAAAAAAACAATATGATTTTAGTTTGTCAATATTTTTTTTATTCATAAAAATAAAAAATAGGTATAAAAAATTTATAACAACTGGTTTACTGGACTAGAGTTGGATCTCTTTGATAGTCTCATCAATAATTAAAAAATGTGTTTCTTTTTAAAATATAAGGACCAAAAAATATTAAAGTTTTAGAGGGTCTAAAAGTCAAATTTAGAGATATTTTAAGAAAGTAAAAATATATTTTACTCTTAAAAAGGAAAGAAAAATATACCTTGCTTTTCACCCTGATATATATATATATATATATATATATATATATATATATATATATATATATATATATATATATATATTACATAGGTTTCATTTTTTGGTTGATATGAAGTGCATGGCAATTCAAATTGATTCTCTTGGATAGCAGTTTTGTTTTTCAGGATCAACCTTAAAAAAAGTTATGGATTTCAATTATTCTATTGAATTTCCTCCCAGTGAAATAAGAGGAAAATAAGTAATTTGTTTGAAAATGGAAAAGGCTTTGATGACTTTTATGTGTTTGTTCAAGGAAAGAATTTTTATGTATGAACTAGAAAAAGAAAGCATGATCTGTGGTGCATCCAATGGATGTTCCCACGTCAGTTGTGTCCCATCTTCACTCTTTTTGGTGCTTCCCTCCTGCCCTTTGCCTTACACATACATATTTAAGAGAAAAAATAGGAGAGGATGCTAAGGAACCTTATTAAGTACAATTAAATTAAATAAATATCAAAGTGGTTAAACAGAAGAGAAACTTGAAGTCTCTCTTAATGAGTTGTCAGTAATAATTACAGAAAACATAAAGAATTAAGATGAAAGGATGAGAAACTTCCCGATGAATGGATCATTTTCCCTTATAGTTCAAGAGAAAAATGCTCTTTGTAGGAACTTGAAAAATTATAAAGGACAATGTTAATAAAAATATCTATAGTACTGGTTAAACAGAAGATTGAATGATTTTTACAAGAAAAAGGTTGCAACACATTTCACAATTCTCTTTTGTTTGAGATCGTTGGAATTTAGTAAGCAAACTATTATGATCTGATATAATTCAAGTGTAGTTAATAATAAAATTAATTATTTTTTAAGCAATGTCCAAACACTGATTAATAGGATCCAAAATGAAAAACAAATCCAAAAGTCTTCAAGATTCCAAAATTCTGATCCGGAAAAATAATGGCCACACAGATCCATGTGTGTTTCTGATCATTAAGCAATGCATAGATTTTGCAATTTAAACATTTTCCTTTCATCATACATAGGTGTGGACATGCCAGTCTGTCCTGTTTTGTTTTTTAGTTCCTATCCAAATCCCCTTGGTAACTTTGCCCTCTAGTTTTATGCCGGGGCCTTAATGCTACAATTGCTTTCACAAATTGCACACAAAACAATGCACACGCGTGCCATAGTACATTTTCGCATTAATATGGGACTTGTTTGTTTGAGTTATTCGATTCCTGTTGGCTATTGCAGATATATATATATATATATATATATATATATATATATATATATATATATATATATATCAATCAAGCATTGTATGATAAAATTAAATTAAAAATAATAAAAATATAAAATGTCTCAAGTTATATTTTTAAATTTAATAGATAATATATTATTATAACAAAATTTGATGAAATGTAAGATAAAAAATATATCTGTAATGAGAAAAAACTTATTTATAAATAGATACAAATTATTAAGGTCAAATATAAGAGTATTAATAATTATAACATAATTATTAAATATTATAATTACTGATTATTTAGATTTTTTAAAATTAAGATTTTATATCTAGTTTTAGTTTCTATTAAAAATCCTATTTATATTAAAAAATTAGCTTTCTAATATATTTTCTGTTATTATTTTCATTTACGGTAATTGTGCAAAGTATTTATGAATTAAATAGAAATAGAAACACAATTAAAAGGCATTATATTAATTCTTAAAATTCAAAATAAATAATTATAGTTCAAAGAAACAAATAAAAGGAACTAAAAATAATAAGATGAATAATATTTCATAGAGGAAAGTACATCATATATAACCGGGGGTAGTTGATAGATCATTTGCTTTTTGCTTTTTGACAGAATGATATTGATAGATCATTTGCTACACTAGATATTATTTTCTTTTTTTTTTCCGTAAATATATGTTCTCTTTCTTGTTTTTCTTCAATCTACATTATTTTTTAATTTAATTTCTAAAATATATTATTTGGAACTTTCTCTCTCCTTTTTGTTTTTTTTAAATTTAAAATATTATAAAATATAAATATTATATTATATAAATTTTTTAATTGATTTTAAAATTACTTATTTATTAAATTAAATTTTATAATTTATTTTTATTTTTTTTAAAGAAAATGATATTATTAAATATAATTATTTTTGTTTTATTATTTAACTTACTTAACATATTTTTTAGGTGAATATTTTTATTTAAAATCTGAATTTTTTAATATAATTATTTTTAATAATTATATTACTAAATATAATTAGTTTGTTTATGTCATTAGATTTAATTAAAAATAAGAAGATTTTTTATTTAACGACTTATTTATAGAAGAACATTATATTACATTATCAATAAAATACTTAAATAATTACACTTGGCTAAGAAAAAACTTAATATGGAGATATGTTAGGACAATTGTTTCTGTTATGATAATCATGTTACTTGCAAATTCCACATCAACGGGACGATCCTTTGTCGTCCTCTTTCTCCTTGGATCATGATCCTCCCCTACTGACAATGGGGCGGGGCGGGTATTGTCTTCCTACTCCCTTACCTTGACTCTCCAACATATTCTCATACCCGTACGCGATACCCGATGAGTTTAAGTTTATTGTCTCATCCCCGTACCCGTCGGGTATCGGGTATCCCCAACCCCGTCCCATACACGATTCAAATTAGAAAAATATTTTTTTTCTTTGTAAAAAAATATTAAAAATTTGATTTTAGGAAAAATAAATTGATTGTTAAATATTTATTTTTAACTACTTATATATCAATAAATTTATTATAGCGCGTGTGTCTATAAAAATAGTTAAGAAAATAATATTAAATTATGTAAAAATTCTAAAATAAAATTAACTAGTAATAAAAATTCTATGCCTTTTGATTAAATTATGCAAAAATTCTAAAGATTTTAAGTGGCGAAGCGAGTTCGAGTTCGGGGTCGGGACGGGTCTAGTAATCTCATACCCGTACCCGACTTTTGATTATCAGAGAAAACCCGAACCCGAACCCATACCCGGTCAACTCGGGTATTACCCGTCAGAGTCGGGACGAATTCGAACGAATACCCACGGGACTTTCTTGCCATGTTTACATATTTAGTTGTTATCAGTATCTTTTGAATATTTTAATTTTTTCTTTTAATATTGCAAGCTATAATAAATAATAAAAATATGAATTCTTATCACTTAAGCAAAAAATAATTGCTAAATAAATATTTTTAAAGATATTTTTATTTAAAGATCTTTTTAAAGATATTCTCAATAAATATTTTTAAAGATATTTTCAATATAACAATTACCACTCTTTAAGATTTTATGTCTATTGTATAAGATAGATGTATTAATTATTTTTTTACTATGTTTTTTAGTTTATTTTAATACTACTAACTAATTTTGTTATTTTTTTTAATTAACGACGTAACAAAAAAATATCAACAACACATAAATTTAACTACAAAAGTACATACAAAGTAACTAAAAAATTGTATTCTAATTTTATCCAATTTTTTTATTTTTCTTTATCAGTATATTTTTTCTTTTAAAAAATAAAAAACAAAATTATAAATTTAATTTAATAAATAAGTAATTTTAAAACCAGTTAAAAAAATTATATAATATAATATTTATATTTTATAATATTTTAAATTAAAAAACAAAAAGGGAGAAAAAAAATCAATTAAATTGGAAAGTAGTGTAAATTGAGAAAAAGTAAGAGAAAGAGCAATGTTTTAATTTTTTTTTTCTTTTTTCTTTCAAAGCGTTGATGTTTAATCAAATCTGGATTTTCATTAATATACTCTTATTTAATAATTATATTAAAATAATTTTTTACAAATACTACAGATAAACATAATTTAATCTAAATATAATACTGTATTATTTTACTTCTATTAAATACTCGCCAATCAAAGTAAATTATCAATACATTTAACGGATGTACTTTTAATGTAGTAGCTGGCATCCTAACTCATTTTCTTTTAGCTATTAATCTTCCTTGTGATGAATTAAAATTGGGGCCAAACTCATGCCTTTTAACATAATTAAGGCCGTCTATTTGAATGTTGGAAAATGCTTAGAATATTGGTTACAATACTACAATGATAAGTATTTTTATTGGGATATACAAAATTATATTATTTATTATGTTTTTTAGGTTCTCATATGATAAATACTTTTTTTATAATTACTTAATTAACAACACCTTAAATGTTTTTAAAATTTTGGGTAATTAAATCAGTCAAGACAGGTATTGATTGATGCATGATTTACTACTTTATTAGGTCTATCTTCTATCATATGTTACTTTAACTGCAATCCAATCGACAATGCTTTTAAAATGACAGTCTCTAGAGCACCAGGTTATTAGGATAAGAAAACTAATTAAAACGTTTTTTGCTTAGATTAAAAATTAATTTTATTTGTGATGTATGATTATTAATTATCTAATACACATGAAAAAAGAATAAATATAAATATAATGAAGTCTTATATTACAGTATTAATTTTAAGAGTTAATCCATTCCTTTTAAGCACTACCTCCAAAAATGATTTTGTTTATTAACAATATATTTAAAATTTTAAAATAGTAATTACTTAAAATTATTTTTTTGAAGAATTAATAAATAATATTAATATATTAGGAAAGCTAAACACTTTTTTCTTAAAAAGAAACTCCTCGATTATTTACGTCTTCCAATCTATATATATTAAAAAGTCAACAAATCTTTTCATTTTTCTTCCTTTATTAACATTTTTTTCTTATCTTCATATTATTCTACTAATAACAAATGGTTGTATTTCATTTTCTTTTTCTTTTCTTCCATGAGATAAAAAGCTTGAACCATATATACTATTTAAGATTAAAAATAATTAATGGTAAAAAATGTTGATTTTAAAAAATCATCTTAAAACTTTGTTTTAGACTTAAATAAACATTAAAGCACTTCTAATAAATTATAAAGAAAGCTTCAAAATGACAAATTGCAGGCCGATTAAAAAGGAAAGCTGCTGAATATGATATTGATTTTTTTGTCTTGGATTAGAGATTACATATATCCTTTAACTCATTATGTTAGATATTAATCTTACTTATAGTATGTGTATGTGATTATCGTTGACTAAAATAAATTTTATATATTATGAAAATTAAACACAATCTCTCATGATAAATAGATTGTTGATTTGATCATTGATTTATTTTGATTGAATAACAATTATAAATCATATAAAATTTTATTTAAGAAGCTAATCAACATCTTGAAAAGGATGAGACATTTGCATCCTATGTTTTGGTAAAAAATATATTCCAAAAGGGATGCAGCAAATAAATGTAGGGCCGATTGAGATCACCATTTCCCATTCTATAACATGATTTTTTTTAACATGTTAATTTGATAAATATGGTACGTTATGTCAAACCTTTATTCTCCTTTTCTTCGGATTGTTGAAAATATAGCATTAATTAGATTGGTTCAAGCAATATTAAGATTAATTATAATATTAGGAACTTGATGTGTTCTGGGTTGGCCACGTGAAGCATCCACATGACCAAGGGACCTAACAATCAACAATACCTAAATAGCACAGAGATTCGATCATGCCTTGTTGCACAAAACAACACAGCAAAACTAAAAATATCTGAATGATATCACTATCTATTTTCTTGGAGGATAGATGGATGGATGATGTTATTAACTTTGTGATCATTTGTCGTTTTCTAGGGAAAATTGTGTAATACGAGAAAGAGATATACCCGTGTACCAATCACCAAGTGATTCGAGGGAGTCATAAAATATTGTCAAAATCAAAGTTTGTGATATATAGTCAGTCATAAAAACATAGCTTCTATGCTGTCATGAGTTGCTCTCAGCATGACGGTAATAAATCATAGCCCTCATAAATACCCATTATTTTTTGTTACAAGGAGAGGCATAGCCCCAAATACCGATTTTATTAGATTTGTTAGATTCTTTGATTTTTGTGGTGAAAATTAAATCAGATACCAAAATTTTCTAAACATTAGTAGTCTCGGTCTGCACTTTAGAGCATATGTTTATTTTTTTATAGATCATATTTATTTTTTATTCGAGTCAAGTTCGAGAGTAAATATTTATCTATGAATATATGTCACACAAATATTATATATTTAAAATTATTTTGAAAAAATAGGATTAAAATATTTTTTATAATATAATAAATATTTTATTTTTAACTTTTTATCATATATTTTCAAATATATAACAAAAAAGTTCTGAATTAAAATTAAACTGTCTACGTAAACTTAGACAAGCCACCTACATGTAGTCTGAACCATCTTTTTCATGTTCATTTTACAACCAGATCCATTATTTAGAGTCACATAGACACATAGGAGGATCAAGGATGAGGAGAATAAAGAATAATGACAGTGGAGAAACTTATATTATTATATCTATTATGCTAACTATTACTCTAAAGTATAATAAATCAGGAATTAATAAATAGTTTATACTAAAAATTATGATGATAAATTATTAATAACACTAATCATTTTTAAAAAAAAATTGTAATCGTTATTCTATTTAACTATTAGTCTTAAAATAACGGTTAGCCCATTTTCTTCGTAATAATGATTAGGAAAAACGTACCATTATTATATTTCTCAAATACTGTTATGCAATTCTCTAAAAAAAAAAAAAAATAATGTTATGCAATTTGTTGGATAACTGTTAACTCTATATACCTACACTTTGTAACTTTAGGGGCGGTTGATAGACGGAAATTTTCTATTTTTCGCGGAATCTTAAAGTGAGAAATTGTAATTTTCATGTTTGATATTCATTTAATAAATAAAAGATTATAATTTTTAGAAATTAATTTTAGTTATTTTTTCACAAAAATATTTCCAATGAGAGGAGTAGGAATCAATTTTTCTCAAGTGTTTTAGTTAAGAATTTTATATGAATTTTTAATTCAAAAAACATATTAAGACTTTTTGGGATCAGCCACATATATATATATATATATATATATATATAATAATAATAATAATAATAATAATAATAATAATAATAATAATAATAATAATAATAAAAATAAACAATACAGGCACCAGCAGTAGCGGGATATAGTTAACACAGGGCAGCTCAAACTATAAGCTGACCCACATGCCCCAATTCTCGACTAATATGGATACCCGATCACGTACATACATACATAAAAATTATATTTTATAGTATGAAAACTTCTCTACCAAACATATTTTATATATTTTTAAGAATTGACTTTCTTAAAAATTATATTTTTTAGTATGAAAACTTCTCTACCAAACTTCTCCTCAAAGGGGAAATTCCATACATATCCCGATATTAATTTATATGCTCATGTTCTTTTTAGTGGAATAAAGATAAAATATAAATTAGCTTATGCTCATTGCGTTCATAAATACTTCAAAAAATTACTTTTCAAACAAAAGTGTGTTAGGATCATACATAAAATAAGAAAATATATATGACCTCTTAAAAACCAAAATGAGTAAAACTCTAAGCAGTTAGTTGAGTGAATTAAGATAAAGTTTCATATTATAAGTTTAAGTCATTCATTTGTCTCATCAAGTGAAGTAAACATAAATCCATACCTCTAAGTGTGTAACTTGAGTTCAGAATCTTTTCCTTGCTTATAGTATCATTCCTTCTCCATAAATTTTCAGTAACAAAAAGGAGTTTTTTTGTTAGCAAAAAATATAGTATTAAAGGGGTATAAGAACATATAACTGTTTGGAAATAAATTTGTATGTGCACCATACAAGTCATTATGTAATCAATTCTAATTTTAATAATAAAGTATTATTTTATTTTCATTGTCAAATAGTCCATTTGATAATATCCTTGATTAAAATTAAATACTTGTTATTTAATAGAGATTATGATAATGAGAAACAAGTTTGTTCTAATTTTAATCTAAATTGTTATTGATCATAGGATATTGTAAAAATGATATCAATAATCCGGATAGATTAATATATATGTGATAATATTTATTGGATAAATATTAATATATCTCATTTATTAATTTGCATATATAGATGAGTCACATGTTGATGTGATAATTGAACTGACTCAACTGAAATTTTCTAATGGTTAAAATTTACCATAAATTGTCAATAGAAAATTCTCAAGAAAAGGTATAATAGCTTTATTTGTTGTATTTTGATTCCAGACACCTAATGCTTTAGAGCACTTGTTGAATGGATATTGGATATGATTAAATACATGTAGAAATAATGATTAATCAAGAAGGAATTCATTAATTCCTGGTAATGAGTTTGAGCTCTATGAATAAAATTATATCTTGACTAGGAAAATTAAATGAAAAAAAAATGAGTTTCTTAAGTCATTATGAGTTAACTCAAAAAGAGTTTGACAGTAATACCATACTCTAGAGTTAACCCAGAACTGTAAAGATGGAAGAAATTATTACACTACTATTCTAATGGTTCTTGAATGTAAAATCCTACTTCATGCTATCCGAACGTTAAGGAGTGTTGCTAGACGCCTACATTGATTAATATATTACCGGCTTAGTATTGAACCTAAGGGGTCACACACAAATGAGTGTTCTAATCTCTGTTAAAGAAATTATTTTAATATTTGGTGATTAATTAAATTAGAGAAGTTAATATGATCAAATGATTAATTGATTTCAAAAAAGGTGAAATATTATTATATTTTTGCTAGCACTAAAAATATAAATATAAATAATATGAAAGATTTGGTGAAAGAAGAGAAACAAACATGTGTGATTTTGTAGGTTGAAAAGACAGTTAGATACAAGTTTGACTTGGTCAATTATTACTTCAATTTCAATTGCTGAATGATTAACAATAAAAGGTAGAAATAATATAGTTTAAAAAAGGATACTATCAATAATGATTTTGATTTGATCAGAAATTTGGTATCCTTAGCGTGATATAAATAGAGCCTTAGGCTGCACGTTGAACTCATCCCAATATCAGTTTTCTATTCTTATTTTTTCACTTGTTGATGAATAGAGGTCAGTTTCGGTGTGGATACAAGAGCATCAATAGATACATCTTTTAATGTCATGTGTTTATATTATAATTTAACTACAAAATAGATCATTTTAACATCAAAATAGCACATCAAATAATTAAATAAGAAAAAAGCTAACCAACTATCCAATGCATGAATTAACAGACATGGGTTATTCCAACTTAGTGATCAATAATCTCAAATCTTGGATATGTAATTGTTGAGTTAAAAACTTAAAGAGAAAGCTTTGCTTCTTATAATGCTAATTAATGTCTTAAAAACAATCAAAAAATGATTTTTTTATTATTATTAGAAAGTACAATAGCACACCCTTTCGTAATTTCCATTGTACTTTCTCAATAAAAACATTTTATTTATTGATTTCTTAACCGATAATTAAAAAAAGTGTAATAAGCACTGAGCAAGGCAATTACCCCTTTCTGAAGTGGTCCATGTTGTAACTACACTTCACAAAAATGTGTACGGTTTATCTTGTGGGATAATATAGGGAGGACATGGAAGCATAAAGGCTAGTACTAGACTTCAAGTTGCAGCTGCTTCTTCATTGGGTCGGGAAAGCCACGCGTTGTAGCCTAACAAAGGCACAAGCCGTAAGATAGTCCCACACACCACCATTACTTTCTTCTCTTTTTTTAAAAATAAAACTGATGAAAGTCTACAGAAAAAAGGAAATTGTCACTCTACATTGTCGTGGGGCCATGGGGGACGCCGTGTTTAGGTAAAAGTGGATTGGCCCCTTCAATACCATGAATTTGTACAATCCTTGATCTATTGTGTGCAATTTATTTTATTTTACTTGGCCCATATTACAATAGTATTTTTCAAAGGATATTCTTCTTATAAAACAAGAAAGAAAAGTGATAGGTGGTGAAAAGGGTAAGAAAGAGAAAAATATAATGATGTAAGATGAGATTAATGTAAAAATTAATTAAGTGGGGGAGAGATTAAAAAAATATCCATCAACATATATTTTGTAAGTATTGTTAGGAGAAACCAAATGTAATGCCTTTACATTGTAGCCCATACCCCCACCCCCACCCAATTCCTCTTGCCAGGCAAATTTCTTTTGTAAGAATTGTTATAAGAAGCCAAATGTAATATCTTGAAATGTAATCAAGCACATGTTTAGTCATTTCAAGATTAATAATGATATTAATTTCTGAACAAGAAGACTAATATTTTCTTCTTCATTCATAAGATCCTCAAACCATCCTCACAAACAACACATATTCTTTTATCAGTATGTTAGAAATAACAATCACAAATTTTTAAAAAAAAAAGAGAGAGAAATTACATGCTCGCATATAAATACAGGAGATTTAACAAGTATGCTTATGTCTTGGAGAACAAAATGATTGTTTCTTTTTCTTGTTCCTAAACAATAGGGTTATATATATATATATATTTATATAATATAGGTATACATTATTTTAACTCAAATACATTAATATAATGTGTATATTATCTTAAATCACATACATTAATCTACATATAATATTAGGATGTTCCACAAGATTTTGTCCCCACAACTCTAACCCATTTCGTAAATCAACAAGTAATATTGGTATTTTATTCAGTTTTGTCCTATTCACAAAATATGAATCATGCACATCTCATTATAAATCCAAGTAAGTGCATAATGACTAGTCACAAACCTTCACATCCTCTAATTGCTGGTTTGCTATCTTGCCTTCTTTACTTGCTCCTATCTGTGCTAGTTCATCGTTCATAATTGTTTCAAATTTTTGCAGTCTCCAAAAGAAAAATACTTAATTATGGACCAATTTGGTATTTAGAATATTCCTTGTCAATCTCCTATGTACCCCCATCCTTACTCAATTATAGAATATAGTTCAGGAAAACAAACTCCCCTATTCTAACCACTCAAAAAAGGCACACAATCTAATAAGAAAATCCCATGAAAATAAATCTCCAATTGGATCTAAAAATGGAGCATTTTTTTTTTATCTTCGACAGACACAACTTTGTGGGGCCACTGTATAAAAAAGTAACTTTATATATGATTGGTCCCTTCAAATTGATTTGTTTAAAATTTCAACAAATGGGTGCCACTTTAGGAGCCGTCATGATCCACAAATTCATAAGAAGGTGTCACACACACTAACTCACATGGATGCCTTGTTGATAAGGTATGACTATAAAAAAAAAATGTAAGTGTGTCATGTGGGGTCAGAATATTGTGGAGGTGACAATTGTCACTCACCTAACCCTGTAAATTGTTCATAGTTCTACTCTCTCTCATCATGTTGTTTCCAAGTTCCAACCAGAGTGTAGAAGATCTAATGTTCACTTTCTGATTTGACATGTTTTTGGGATCAGTTGTTGTTGATTAGTTATGGTTTTTTTTTTTTTTTTTTTCATGTGGCTTCACTGATAGGCCTCTCTAGCTAGTTAGTTGATTAAAGAAGCAATTGACTCAAGATTGAGCTTTGCTTAAGCATGCTAAATTAAAGTTTCCTTTTCTTTTCATTGATTGATCGTCACAAGGCCCAAGGAGCATATTACTTCAGATAAAAGGGATCCCATGAGCATCATACCTATTTTTATATTATACTATCATATCATATGACAGTAATTTAAGTGACGCCAACCTATATTTCAAGCAAAAGCATACATTAAATTATACTATTCACGGATCACATAACTAATTTATGATTTTTAATCAAATAGTCTATAGGAAGTTGGGAGGAGAATATTTTTTTTGCATATATTCACGGTAGTTAATAAAGATTAATCATTATTTCGGATAAAAATAATTTTGTATCAATTTAATAATTAAAAAAAAGACTTAATTATTAATTTGGTTTATAAATTATTTTTAAAAATTTAATTTGATGTCCAAATTTTTAAAAGATTCAATTTAATTTTTCAATTTTTTAAAATGTATCAATTTGTTCCTATGTATTTTTATAAAAAACTTAAGGATTAAATTAATTTTTTTAAATGATTAAATTGACGTATTTTTTAAAATTTAATGATCAAATAGAATCTTTTTGAAAACTTAAGAATCAAAAAGTAAATATTTTAAAATAATTTAAAAATTAAATTGATAATTAAGTCTTAAAAAACACTTTACGGCATATTTGGCCATTATTTTTAACTATATTTAGAGTACTTTTAATAGAGTTATTAATTTGTGGTTTTTTTTCATTTATGGGTATTTAAACTTGAGATTTATTTATTTATTGGCAGAAACTTGAGTTTTTTTTTTTGTACAAACTTGAGATTTAGTTATTCTACAGTTTTACAATTAAAACTAAATGAGGTAGAAGCCATATGTAAGGACAATAAAATAACTTTTTGTTAACATTAAAAATATATTTTTTGAGAAGTTCAATAAAATAAATGTAAATATTTAAAGGTTAAATGTCTCTTTTGGTCTTTTATGATTTAGTATTTTTTTCATTTTGGTTTTTTAGGTTTTAAAACTTTCATTTTGATTTTTAAGTTTTAAAAGTTTCATTTTAATCTTTATTGACAATACTAATATGAAAACTTTTTGTAAACTTAGATGATCAAAATGAAATCACTTAAAAATTTAATGGACTAAATTCAAACTATTTAAAAATCTCAAAGGACCAAAATATATAACACCACTTGAAATGAAATCGTTTCAATTTATATGTTATATCATCATTCCAATCAACATTAATGAACATGTCACATTTTTTTTTAACATATTTAACCTTTATGCTAAAAATAATCAAAATAAAATCATTCAAAAATATAAATGATTAAAATGAGACTTTTAAAATTTAAAGGACTAAAATAAAAAAAAATATTAAAGCATAAAGAGCAAAAATGACATTTAACCATATTTAAATTAATTTGTAACTTTCATTATAACTTTTTAAGGAATTGCATTGTTATTAGAATGTATAAAAGTTAAAATTTTAATTAGAAATGATGATATGTATGCCTTTCAAAGCAATTTTTATAAAAATTGATCAACAAAATTTATAATAATTTATAATTAAATGATAACATAAAAATATTTTATATCGTTACTATATAAATTATATAAATGATAACTTAGAATTATTCCAATGTTGATTTGAGCTAGACTGCAAATTACTGGTAGACAGAATTTCTCAACAATAAAAGGTTGTTCTGATTTAAATATTATGCTACCGAATAAATGAAAGGGAAGTTTGAATCATTTTTCAAACTCAGGTGAATTTTGTAAGATAGCAAGTAAATCATGTTACTCATTTATTAGTAAGAGCATCAAGATTTTATGTTAGCATCAATGCTTTTCATCTAATTAATACCTTCATGTATTGCCACTTCTATCTTGAATGAAAATATCTAAGTTTTCTCTTGTAAAAAAAAATATATTTACTCTTCAACAATTTAAAACAATTTTAATGGTGTTCACCATTAAAGATGCTTAAATAACTTTTCATAAATGTTGGGTTAAATTTAACTTGCAAAGTTAACATCTCATCAACGATTATTATTCATTAGTACATACTTTTCTACTAAATTTTTTACCTCACAAAACAAGCATTTCTCATGACCCAATGCTACTTCCTTATCCAAATATCAAACTCAAATAAATGAATAGAGAATGAATTTCACTGAAATTAAGTTTATTACTCGATGTACCGAAATAAATTATAAAATAATATATAAAAGTACTCTTTCCAGTCTTGATTGTAAGAAAAAAAGAAATATTTCATATTTATTAAAAAATTAGTTAATTTTATTGAATTGTGTTATTTTTAATTAAAAAATAAACATTTTTTTTAAACTATTATTTGTTGGAACTTGATATCAAGTATAAGAAAAGTCTTTAACCTTATTAAATGAAAGATATTTTGGAGAGAATTTTATTAAATAAGATATAAATAATTGAGATTTATTTATATTTGAGAAAAAATAAGAAGCTTTTGTAATTATATTTGAGAACGATGAAATTACGTGAATATTGTCAAAGGTAGCTAACATGATATCCATTATGATAATAAAATAGTTTGTGTGTGCCTAATATGATGCTAAACTTAAAAAAAAATCTCAAATTTCTAATGGGAAAGTCAAAAAATACTATTGATTTTGTGGTGTCTAAAATCTCTATGACAAAGAAAAGCAACGTAGTTTATGTTTTCTTTGCGCTAATCTAATTCTAATGTGACACAAGCCACCTTAAAAAAAATACTTTCTTTAAACAACTAATATAATATTAAAAAAAAAGAGGGAAAGGAATCCCACAGGTTGGTTCATCGAGAAACAAAGGTAAAAATATAAGCACCATTTTGAGGGAAAAAAAATAGAAGATGGAAAGAAAAAAAAAGTTTGGATCCAATTCAGCTCCCACATTCAATGCATCAGATTCGGGTTACGACTTCCCCACCAACAAAGATTAAAATAAGAACATAGAAAATTGATATTTAAAGGACAAAAGGAATCTCTCCATTTTGGGATGAAGGCTTATCTTCTCTGGATCCAATACCCTCTCTTGATTTATAACAATATCCTCATCACCACGTTATTCCAGTGCTTACATTTACATTAATTCATATTATTATTCTACTCTCTCTTCCTAATTAATTTTTTTTAAGCCCCTCCTCAATTATTGTTGTCAAAATTATTCTATACAATAATGTATCTTTCCTTGTCATTCCTCATTGTGTCATTAAATATCAAATCAGGAACAAAGTGGTTGTATACGTTACAATACAAGGACACTCTTTGTTTCACAGACTGGTTCTGACAATTTTTTTTCTTCGAATTATTGGCTCTTTGATCATTTGATTTAGATTCTACTAGAAAATTCCATGGGGAAAGGTTAGTGCATGCTCTGAAGCCATGCCAAACCTGAAGCTACCACTCTTCCTTTTTTTTTCTTTTAATTTATTTTTGGCATTATAAATTGAAGTTGGTGTTCTTTTATTTGGGGGAGGGTGTAAAAAATATTATTATTTTTTTAAAATGATTTTCTTATTGGACTTCCAAAGATCCACAAAAAAGTTGGTGTTGTTTTATCATCACATGGAGGAAGCATTGAGTTAGAATGGGATTGTGATTTAGAAATAAGTAAACGACAGACAAGAATCTGAAAGTTTGATTGCATTGTTCTTTTGTTCTTAAGGAATCTAGTTTAGTTCAGAGATGAGAAAATAAAATTTGTCAAAACAATCTGTCCATGTGTTTGGTGAATAGATCCATTAAGTTTAGAGGGGCAAGGAATGTTTATTAAGATTTAAGGGTGCTTTCTTGATGTAAAAGCAAGTAAAATGCCTTTTTGTTTTTTAATTAGTTTCATTGGGTAATCAAAGTTTGAATATTAATGTAAAATTAAATGGGTTTGCTAGAGAAGTTTTTATTTTGAAACACAAGATTTAATTTAACCACCTATAGGAAATCGTATGTACACATAACTGCAAGGATCTAGATCATGCCACATGAAATTTTGAAAATTCTGACTATTTAAATTTTCACACAAACTGATAGGAGGAGAAAAACAACTAGAGAGACAAAAAGATAAATAAATAAAAAAACTCCATATTGCTGTCTAATCATGCCTTTCCTTTAATTCCACATTGCAACATCAAAGACTAAAATACAATTAGGATAAAAAAATGAAAAAATTATGATGCACTACATTATTGATTTGGAAAATTAAGATGAAAAGGAGGGGGTGGGGGGGAACATCTCTTTTGGTCGGATAGGATAGGGTTACTTTTTTCCTTGGTCAAAAAGAGATTTCCATGTGTTAGAAGTCTTGTTGTTCCGTGACTAAGATTATCCTTACAAATCAAGGGCAGAATGTGGGCCTGTGATTGTGCTTCAGAGGAAATGCTTAATTTGGTTGCATGTCACTCACTTCTCTTAGTTGGTTTTGGTTGGTTGTTGTGGCGAACCTGAGTGACATAACAAAGGAAGAGTGTGAGTGGCTAACTGGAAATGACCTTTGTGGCTAATTGAGTGCGCCACAACCTACTTGGGTCGTCCACACACACAATAAGCCCAAAAAAACAGTGACATCAGGTTGTTCATGAGATTTTATGGGTTGATGAAAACATACTATATAAATTTTTCTTATATTTAAGTATTTAAAAATAAATACGTAATATCATAAAAATATATATTTTATATCACTAAATAAATAAAATAATTTTAATAAATCTAAAAAAAGATATATCATATTTTTATTTAATTTATCCTTATGTTATTGTCTATTATTTAATTTATATCACTATAAAAGTTACATATCCATAAATATTTATGTATAAAATAGGCATGATAAAGGATAAATATGAAGGTGGATTTGACTCTCTTGATTCCTATGCTTGCAAAAGATAAGAATGGTTTAAAAAAGATAATATATTTTTGAAATTAATTCATTGTCCGTCAAATTTTGATAAACTTGCATGGATATATATTTTTTAAATATTAATTATATATGATTTAATTTATTTTTTTTATCTTTATTCCCATAAAGAAAATTCTCTAACTCCATCTTTATTTTCTACCATTGATAAAATATCATTTCATATTAAAGTCTACATATATTTTATTCTTTATGAAAATATTAAATTTAGTTTTATTTCCTTTATAATTTTAATTTTGATTTATCTTTTTTCAATATGTTGATATATCATAGAATTGAAAATTCAATTAATATGAATTTATGATTGTAACATGTCACGAAAATTAATTAAATGAGTGACACTTTTTAATCACATGTCACATTTTAATTTGAATAAAAAATAAGACATAAAATAAATAAAAAAAATTAATTTATTTATAAAAACTATAGAATAAATTATTATGAAAAATATAATTTTTCAAAAAATTTTGGACCCCTTTTAGTCGTGGGCTCAATATCATCACACCTCCGAACAATCCTTAAGCCCGATCTTGATTGGCATTTGTGACTAACACCCATTACTTGTTCTTGGTTTTTTTTTAACCCAAATTTTTTAATCAAAACTTAGAGATTAATTCTTTGAAGTTTGAAATCTAGTTAAAAGACTGACTTTTCCCAATAAATTTTCTTTCGTAACATGGACCTGAAGATCTATCCCTGATCACATATTAAAAAATATGGTTATTCAGTGGGCAGATTTAGGACCTTGGATTAATAATGTGGGCAAAGAAGCTAACTAGCACTAGGAAAAAAAGATAGAGTTTCACTTAAGAAGAGTAAAATATTGGAGTAGTGAGTTCTAATATAATAAGTTAGAGGGCGTAAAATACAAAGATTCAAGATATTTACTTGTAATTTTATCTAAGTAGTCTGTCAATGTGATTTTGATCAATCATATGATATTTTATATTGAATAGGATTTCTTTGTACAATCGTGGTACTTGTATTCTATAATGCAAAATTGGCTATACTGTTTATTTAGTAGTATAAATGACTTTTTGTAAAAAGTTTTACGAAAGATTTTGTAACTAATCAGGTACGTGAGTGGAGGAATAAGGCACTGGTTTTAGGAGAAAGAATGCAGCTCCAAAAAGAAATTTTACGGTTTCGTGTATATCACAAAAGTTTGTCCGTACGTTTTAACGTTTTCTTTCAACTAATTATTAAGGTCTTGACCTACATATCCATTCCTGCCTAAGGAAGATATCCCCAGTACTAATTGAACTTTTTATTTTTATTTTTTGAGAGACAGTACTGATTGGACCTAAATTACTTCATGTGAGACTATTGTTAAAACCGTCCTTATCTTCATTATTTTGTTAGTTTGTACTGTGCTTAAGGTTTCAGTTTCATTCATCATATTAATACTTTTTTCCCTATTGTGGCCTTTTTTTTTTGTCAATTGCCATGACATTAGAGAGATACAGAGTGACAATTGTAATCGGTTTTGTTAATTAATAAATATAAAAATTAAGGATAAATAAATTTTTAGTCCCTCAATTTCTTTATATTATAATTTTTAGTCACTCAAAATTTATCTTGACAACTCTTAGTCATCCATTATTTTTGGTGAGCATTTTTAGTTCTTCAATTTGATTTTCTATTTTTAGTCCTTCATTTATTTATATTATTTAAAATTAGTTCAACATATATAAAAAATGAGGAATTAAAAATGGATAAAACAAGGACTAATCTTGAACAATACAAATAAATGAAGGATAAAAAATTGACAAAAAAATTTAAGGGACTAATAATGTTGATGGGAAATTAATGGAGGACTAAAATTTGTTAAAGTTTTTTTGAAGGACTAAAAATTAGAATTTGAAAAAGTTAAGAGAAAAAAAAATTAATTAATCCTAAAATTATGATAGAAATAAATTGATAACATTAAATATTATATTTTTTAATGATTTTTTCTTTATTCTTTAATGATTATATTAATAGTGTGTTTAAATTTAGAATCATTTTCTATTCTTGAGAATTATATTTCTTGAAAATCATGTTCTCAGGAATCATACTTTAATACTTGGGAATCATAATTGTTGGAAATATTTCAAATGTGTTTTTTTTTTATGATTTAGACCATAGCTATTTTCCACATAAGCTATTCTTGCTTGAGTCGTGTAGGAGTTATTATTACAAAAAAGCATTTTAAAGATGATTATTTAATATTTTTATGATGATTTTCAATCATTTTTGAATTTACTGTTATGAAAAGTCAACACTTTCCACAACGGTTTTTAAATCATTTTAGAATCTTGGTTTCTGCATCGATTTTTTTAAAAACTATATTAGAATGCGTTATTTTTTTTTAGAAAATATTAAAAAATATGAGGATTTAACTATAATTTTTCAAAAAACCGTCTTAGAAAGTAGATATTTTAAGATGATTTTCAGAAAACTATCTTAAAATGTATCTTTTCTAATATGGTTTTCTAGAAATCGATGTTGTTTACTTTATTTTTTAATGTTTATTTTGTTTCACAAAAATATCTAAAGCCAGATTATATCAAGTTTTAAACTTGCAAGAAACCAATTTAGTAGTATATATGACAAAAAGTAAATAAAACAATGACACTAAAAGCCAAACTTTAAAAGTATAAAGACCAAAACCATAATAGAGAAAATTTATAGTGACAAAAAATATATTAAAATCAAAGACATATATGGCTATAAGCCTAAGACAATCCAAATACAATATTCTCTCTAATGATTTAATATCTTCATTGAAAATGTTAGTCCTATCACTATCAAATTAAGTACTCACAAATTAAATATTCATCTAAAGAATTTAATTAATTAGAAGAACTATTCTGATTTAATTTGAAGACAGATTTTAGAAATCAACTATAGCCTATAATATAAGACTATATTGTCATGATCCAATTACTTATAAGGACATGGATGATTTTATATTTCACCATGATTATCAAATTCTCGAGTTAACTCGTTAACTCTTACGAGTTTACGAGTCTACTTACTCTCTGTGAGTTGACTCGTGTGTAAACTCTCTTTTTAGTATACTCTGGGTAGACTCTATAAACTCTAAGTAAACTTGATAGACTCTCGAGTTTACCATCGAGTTAACGAGTCAGAAAGTTAAAAAAATTAGACCAAAATATAAGTCATTTTAGGTTATTTTCTGTCTGTTTAGTGTTTAACATACATTCATTTAGTGTGTTGTCCCCGAATAAAAAAATTCTCATCTTTAGTACATCAAACCCTTGTTATCTAGTAACATCAGACCCTTGATGAGAATATCATCTCCAAGTTATTATTAGTAATGATGCATTAATAGACTTGGTTATTTAAGTATTGTGAAATTTATAATTTATTATTTTTCTTTATTTTATTATTGAAATGTTTAATTGGTATATTATTTATAGATATTTTGTAATTATTTTTATATGAAGTAGACTCTTACCGTCGAGTTTATGAAATTCTACCTAGACTCTTGAGTTTGATAACCTTGTATTTCACACTCCAATTAACGTGTCATTATGGAATTATTCGGCTTCCAAAACCACAAATATAGCATAATACATTATCTATGACCTAAAACATGGGTAGTTTTCATAGTTAATTGGAGTAATTAAAAAAAAATCAAGCATTCTGTTGAACATGATAATGTGACCCAACCCAAATGATGAAAAAAGATTTCTCACTAGAGTATCGACAGCGGCAAAAGTTCTGATTTTCATTACATGAGTCCATGTGACCAATAACAGTATACCACCAATCTGCAACTCATTCATTTAGGCATTATTATTTTTCCAAAAATTATATTTTGTTTAACCTAACTTTATCTTTGAAAGAAAAGAAAATTCTAAAATAAGTTAGACAAATTAATATTACCTTAATATATTACAAATATAACTACACATTACAATCTAACTATATATGTATATATATTAACTAAACCAAAACTATGGCCATATCTTAAAGCAATATATTTATAATTTTTAGTTCTACTAAAATTCAGTATGAAATCGTAATATATAGAGTAGAATGTAAACATGCAATTAATACAAAAGATTATATATAATGTACAAAAACTTGATATGCTTTCCTAAATATCCTATATATGTACATTAAAATTTGACAACAAGAAGGCAATATGGCAAGAAACCTACCATATGGTGTACTTCCTCTTCTTGGCTTACATTGGATGTCCATCCCATTGAATGTATGTGTGTGTGTGTGTTGGTGTTGTCAATCAACCTAAACGCTACATTGGCAAGTGACAAATAAGATAAACACATATTGATGAATAATCAGCACAAGTGCACAAGAGCACACCCATGTTGTATAACACATGGCTTGTGACTTGTTAGGATGTGAAAGTCTCATTAATTTTGAGGGCCAAAATTAGAGCTGTAGAAGCCCATGCCCAATTATAAACACCTCAAGGCAATCCAAAGGATCAACCTTTTTTTTTAATATTTGGTGTCCTAGTTCAGATGTACACTTTGGCAGTTGCCTTATCCACAATGTGATAGGAATGAACATTATTTGGTAGTTATAGTAAGATCTAACATAATTTTAATTTACTTCAATAATTCATTACATTAAGTCTCCTAAAAATCTGTTACTATGATGCAAACTCTAGAAACAATGAACTCAATCAGTTCTAAGCAGTGATAATTGTTATGCATACTTAGTTTGTGCACTTATATTACATAGTAATTATCTAATTTCTTCTTTTTTGATGCTTCTTTTCACTTAAAAAGATAAGAATTTAGATTCTTTTGAGTTTTTATCTTAAGACTGCTAAAATTAGTAAATTTATAGTGTTTTATTCTATTTTGTAGAGTTTTTGGATACATGAATAGAAGAATGGAAGATGTATAAAGAATTAGAGCATCGCGCTCAGCGTACCAGTGCATGCTCAACTTGTGAAGTCAAGTTGGAAACCAATTGAATCAAGCATTAGCGCTAAATGTCCGTTCATAGGCTTAGCGCATGATCACTTAAGTCAATTGTACTTTGCATGTGCGCTTAGCATGCATATGCAAGCTTAGCGCACAATCATTTTCAGAAAGCATGATTGTGTATCACTTTGAAGATTATAAAAGGCTACACTATGCTTTTTGGAGGGAGTTCATCTAGGGCATGCTTTGAAGCAAAAATATCCACTTGGGAGATCTTTTCTTCCATTTCTTTGTTTCATTTTCTTGTTTTAAGCCTCTGATGACTATGAGAGGCTAACTTACTCACTGTTGGGGGCTTGAGTACCAAAGACTCTGTAATGTAATGATTTTTACTATTTATTTAATGTTATTCCAGTATTATTGCTTCCTTTATTTGTTTTTTGCTTTGTTTATGGTTTGATCACCTATATACATATATATTATAGGGTTTTAATAATTGGAATTTATTTTTACTTTAAGAGCTGAAAGAAACTTCTAAGTAACCAATGTCCAAGGATGAAATGGTGTTAGCCTTATTTATGCATCTTATTGTTAAAGCAAGTACTTGATTTACCTTTCCAAGGGATTAGGAGTGAAATCAAGTGATTTAGGCTCTTTCACATGAGAAACCATGGTTAGAGTAATTTAGTTGATGAATATAATAGTTGAAATAACTTTATATGATGAAAAATCCTTAACATTGCATCATGAGTACATTCGATAGACCAAACATCCAACACTTCTACAAAATCCACACCAAGTATCATTTTCCACACCTAAGTGTTTATTTTTCTCGTCTCTTAGATCTTGCTATGTTTCTATGTCCTTTATTATTGTTGAATTTTACATTTCTACATTATAACTCTGGATATACTCACTTTTAGTCATTCCGTTACTTAAAATTCAATATATACAAACTCTAAGTACAATCAAAGTTCCTATGAACTTGACACTCGATCTTACTGTTTAGTATTACTGTGACAAATTGATATACTTGTCAAGGAGTTAACAAACAGAAATTGAAAAATTATGTATACCTAGGGGGTTAATCAGGGCAAACTAAAATCTTTCGTCTTTTCCTAGATATGATATTTTGGAACTTGATACCAATTAAAGCATTTCCTTCTTAAAATTGGAGAAAACCGTTCTCACACTACAAATCCACAAAAAGAAACCAAAAATCAACAATACAATTGTTGATTGCAGATTATACAATTATATTACTTGGCTCAATCAATCTAACATAAAATTGACCATAATAATCTCTGGAGCAAAAGAAAAAAGTGAGGAACCCAGATAGAGCACAAACTTATTGCTCCAGAAAAAGTTCCATGAATAAAAATAAAACAAATTATATCTTTGATTTTGATATGTCTAAATTACATAATCAAATTTAAATTTATGCTTTCACTCCATAGAAGAGGAAAAGGCCTACTTACATATTGAAAGATGAAATAGGAATCAATAAACTGTCCCATGCTTTACATCTTATAGTTAAGGGTCATAGAAACAGATAATGAATACTAATAATGAGTATGAAATGGACAAACAAAATTACAACAGTAAAATAATTATAGTTATCCATAGTTAACTCACTAGAAATAAAAAAAATAGAATAAAGAGCAAAACAAACAAAATCTTCAAACTAAAAAAGAAAAATGAACCCAAGAAAGGAGGAACACCCATCTTAACTCCCATCTGGACAAGAGCATTTCAAATTTCACTCTTGTTGATTTGGGTTGGCACTGCCATCTTCTCCATTGGCTACAAATATTCCACTTCCAGTTATCTTTTTCATCTTATAATCCGAACAAGGCTTTTTGGAAATTCCACACTAGATAATTTCAGATGCCACAAAATATATAGACAGAAAAATTGATCTAGTATTCATAATATGATTCAATAGTTGATCTTGAATTCATTTCACTCTAGTCTAGAATCACATGATAAAGTAGGAACAAGAAACTAAAAAAATATATAAGAAAAGGAAACCAATGTTTTCTCTTTTATATCTTTCTTTACACGCTCCAAGACTAGGAGAAAGGGAAAGGGAGACAAAAAGGAGAATGAAGATATCTTGAATTAAATTTCACATAACTATTTTAAACCAACCCAATGTTGTAAATATGAGTTCCCTACTCTAATGGCAAGAATGAGGTGTAGCCAAGCTCAACCAAAATATCTGAATTCACCACTTTATTTTCTAAAACGAAGAAAAGTTTAATTAATAGATCCGATCATCCAAATCCAACAAACTCAACCAATCTCATTTGACCCTTTTCAAACATTTGCTTCTCATAAGGTTGATAATGTGCTCAAATTGTTAGTGAAAGTCTGTGACCAGAAAAAATAATTAGATTATTGATTTCAGATAAATGGCACAAACAACCAAGGAAAAAAATAATTGTGCCAAATATTTTGGGGAAAAAAAGAGAAACAACCTCTTTTCAAATTTCAAAGGCTAAATGTATTCAAGAGGTGTTTCCCTTCAAGCATACCAAAACATGTGAAAATAAACAAAAGGAGACAAAAACATCATAGCATAAAAAAATGACATAATATTCAAACTCTTCACAAAACATTAAAACATTTCAAATCAAGCATAGTTCAAAAACAGGATCCATATTGAAAGATAACTGATTGGGCTTTGACGGACGCATTGGCCTGAACGACCTTCCTGGCCATGGCTGCAAGGAGCACAATTCTGTGCTTGACGACAACGACGATGTTTGTGATGGGCGCATTGACAACCAAGCAGCCATGCTCGGTGGCGGCGGCCAGATCCACATTATCGATTCCGACGTTGGCTCTTCGGACGGTTTAGAACTCCTCAGTGTTGAGGTTTTTGTGGGTTGGAAATGGGCCATCACTGTCTCTCTCCAACACATCTGGGTTCGTTCAAATCTACACTTCAACAGTTCCACCATCGACCCAACATTTCAGATCTGCGCTTCCTCGATGACAACGTCACTGGCAATGAAAAGGAGCACGAGAGGGAGGGAGATTTGAGAGAAAAGAGTTCACAAAGAGAGGTGTTAATCGATTGACTGACAAGTGTACCAATTTTGTGACAAGTAGTAAAGTACTCGGAAGTCCGAGTGTCGAATCCACAGGGACTTTATTTGTAATGAGATTGGTGCAAACCCAAGCAAGAGATAAGGAAATAATAGATAGGAGATAAGATAAAGATTTAGAAAAAAAGATAAATATTTAAAGATAAAAATAGAAGATAGAAAAGATAAAATATTTGAATTAAAAGATGATAGAGATAAAAGAAGATAGAAGATAAAGAAAGAAAAGATAAGATGAATAAAAGATAAGATAAGATGAAAATTGAGGTAGAGAAGCTAAAAGGAAAAATAACAAGAAAATTAAACAATAGCTTTAATGTTAAGGGTCTATTCAGAATAAGATAATGTTGGGTCCCTACTAGACCAAAACTACTTATGATATAATGTAATTGATTTTCTCTAATTAATGAGTCCCTTGTTAATTTATCCTATCTTTGGTTTCCCGCACGAAGAACCTAGTTTATTTATCCTTTTCCCCAAATTTCTTTGATGAGATAAGATAACCAACTACATTAAGAGAAGAGATGCAAAATTATGTGGACAAAATAAATATCTATCTATTTCTAGTAGTGAATTTATTAAGATACCCTTCCCTAGTTCTTTAGAAAATAACCATTTTTCAATTCATTACCCTCTAAACAATATATGGGTGATCAGACCATAATAATAAATAAGCACAAAAAAGAATAATGGAAACAAAATAACATTAATTAAATAATAGACAAAGGATTACATCAGAAGCGTTTTGGCCTCCAGGTACCTAACAATGGGGGTTTAGCCTCTCATGGACATGAGAGACTGTCTATGAGAGGTTTTACACTTTAGGGGGTTGATGTAGATGGAAGAAAGTGATATATGACTAATACAAGAAAGGGATGAATGACTAAGGAAAGAGGGTTTCCCCAAAAGGAGAGACTCAGGCTTTGGGTTTCTGCATTAGAGAGCTCTGAGAGTCAGTGTGTCTTTCCTCCTTGGTTTGATTTCATTTTTACAGCTGTTGGAGTGGACTTGGGCTTTATGCAAAAAATCTTCCTTATTTATATTTTTGATATCTTCTGGATCTTTTTATTTTTTATTTTAATCCTTCATTTTCATATCTGCAAGCCATAAATAAGAAAAATATCAATTCATACATTTAAACAAAAAATAACTATTAAATAAAGATTTTTAAAGATATTTTCAATATATTTTTATCATAAAAAATAACTCATATTTAACAATTATCAAGAGGACTTGTGAAATGTGTTGAAGGGTCTATTAAAAAAATTGAAATTGAAAATTCTAATCTTAATATCAACGGCGGTTATACCCAAAAAAGATGTTGAAAATCTTTTTTACGAAGATTTTTCAAAAGCGTCTTAAAAAGTTTATTTTATTTTAACAAATATCACCACATTTTTTTCTATGACAGTTTTGGTATAACCAATGTGGGAATTATGTCATTAAAACATTTTTTCAAACCGAAGACTCTTAGTTATGTTAGAACAATCTCACACTTATTGATCAGGTGTATGATGGTAATATTTCAAATGTGTTTGGTATGTTTAAAGATTTTTGAAAATATTATCACAAGTACGGCTAATGCTTTCCCACATTTGATCTCAACCCCCTCTTATAGGAATATTTTATATAGAAACTTAGTTAAAAAAATGAGATTTTTTTCAGAATGTTTTCTAAAAAATCATACCAAATATGAAGTTCTAACATTTCTAACTTAAGGTTCTTTGAGATTATTTATTTTTTGAAAAAACTCCTTCCAAACATCCCCTTACAAAAATCACTAACAAAACCGGTTGTAAAAAGTAAAGCATAAATGAAAGCAAGCACAAGATTTGTGCCTAAAACAGTCCTTCCCAGCAGATCCTCTTAGTTTTTCTATTACACAAAGCTTAGCTCAACTTGCATGCTATATACATTGATCGTTGACCCTCCAAAAGTGCTTTACTTGGGCTTACATAGTAAAGGGTTCAAAAAATGCAGATGACATTTAGGCCCAAAAACCCATCTATAACCAATCTAACAGTCACAAAGAGTTTTTTTTGTGGCTTGCATGTTTCAGTTCTGTCCACAAACTTTAGGTGACTTTATTTTATTTTTTCTTTTATCATCACAAAGAATCAATGTCAGCCAATGAAGAAACGGTAGCTATCAGCATCTCTCTTGCTGCTACTAATATCAGAACTGAACTTTATCATGAAACCAAAAACGAGACAACATTTTATATAAACCAAAATAATTTCAGTTTCAGGCTGTTGGTAATATTCTTATGGTAGTTTTCTGGGTTTCCCACTCACACTCAGATGTTGGGTGGTGCACTTTTAACCCCAACAACTCAAAGCCTCAAGGCAACAAGAACAATTGCAATGCTTTATCCAACTCATAGATTATTGTCTCTTAAGGTACTTTTCTATTTTGTTGTTTGTTCCTGTTATTTCGTATGTTTTTGTTGTGTTATCGTAGGATTCTTTAGTTTGGTAATGGACACTTGTAAATTCTTATGTGATTCAAATATTGTTTTTCTAGAACCCAGTATCAAATACGAGAGGATTTTCATCAAAAGAGAATATTTTTATCAGAGGTCAACAAATCAACATTAAACAATTTTTTGGCCTTATCTCGGGTCATTCTCCACGAAACAAAGCAGGTGTTACTTACTCTCAATGCATGCGTTCTTCAAGAGCTTCATCAGTTAGAAATTTGAATGTAATTGATTACATTGGTTATTAAACTAACATAATGCCAATTTCCAAATACGTACTAAAATTTTACATCATCAATGTTTTCCAGCAAATTTATAATTAATGTTGCAAATCTGAAGTTGGTTAGTGTGAATTATTGAAAATGAAAGTTGAATTTACCAAATGGAAAAAGAGAAATGGAGGTTGAAAGTGTGAACAATGTTATTTCATGATGACACTATAATATTTCCCCAAGTCCAATTATGCATCAAAGTAGCTTGGAAAGGGTGTGAGGAGGAGATAGTGATTGTGGCACTCACATTTTAATGTTGCAGGAGGAGTTGTTTCCCCCAGGTGTGGCCTGCCACTGACAGAAGAGAATGTGGAGAAGGTTTTAGATGAGGTAAGGCCTGGCTTGATGGCTGATGGAGGGAATGTGGCATTACATGAGATAGATGGTCTTGTTGTTGTCCTCAAGCTACAAGGGGCATGTGGATCATGTCCTAGCTCAGCTATGACATTGAAAATGGGAATTGAAACTCGCCTCCGGGATAAGATTCCAGAAATCTTGGAAGTGGAGCAGATAATGGACACTGAGACCGGTCTCGAGTTAACCGAAGAAAATGTTGAAAATGTAGGGGGAACTTCTTGCATCGTTTCTAGCATTTCCATAATTTCATTGGCCTTTTGGAATTTTGATTTTAAGTATGAGGTAAAAGCTAAGTGATCTGATTAAAATGTTTTTCTTTATGTATCATAGTCCTCAGCTTGACAAGGAATGATTGGTGTATTATGCAAAACCGTGATGAAATTCTTACAGCTTCTATAATTCTTCAATCACTTAGATAGTGGCATAAACATTTATGCCTAGAGCTAGAATAGAAGATAAATGCTTAAATGAATCTTCCAATCCATCTATTTCTGGTGGTTTATTTGAAGACATTCTCTGTAAAACAAATTTAGACATGTATCTATAAGTTACTAGTGAGCACTTACTGTTGCATCAGGATTCTGAATCTTATAATATTGTTCATTTTTCAGGTTCTTTCTGAAATTAGACCATACCTTGTTGGCACTGGGGGAGGAATATTAGAGCTTGTTCAGATAAAGGATTATGTTGTCAAAGTTCGGCTAAGTGGACCTGCAGCTGGGGTTACGACAGTTCGTGTTGCCTTAACACAGAAGCTGAGAGATAAGATACCTGCTATTGCAGCTGTGCAACTAATAGACTGATGTCACATACAATACAAGTTTTTTTATATTTTGATTTATCTGTTACATTGCAAACTCGTACCCTTTTGACATGGTTTTAGCCGTATGAAAAAAGAGCAGATACTAAAATCAAGGATTTTGACTTTTTTGTTGTCGAAGGTTAACATATACTGAGCTAAAATTAATGAAAATGATGACAACTTGCACTGAGTGAACATAATGTTGTTTTCTTTATTGCTACCTTGTTATGGCTCTGCTCCAGCTGTCGGTTGTGAATAAGAACCATCTAAACAAGAAGAGTAAACCACCATTTTATTCCCTAAATGTGTAAAGCTTTGTCACATTAGTTTTTGAAAGTAAGGAAATTCAAAACAAGTCTTTATTTATCACTTTAGTCCCTAAATTTAATTATTTATTGTCACTTTAGTCTTTAAAAGTATGTTAATATTATCATTTAAGGCACAATTTTTTTTTGAATTTTTGGAATAAAGTGAGAGATAGATTGCACTTTCAGAGACCTTTTTTTGAGTTTTATTACTTTGAGGGACTAAAGTAATAGTGACTCACACATTCAATGAGCAAATTGGCTATTTACCCAAACCAGAACATAGAAAGCATAAATTACTTCTCTTTCAAGCATAGTGTCTCATAACACGGGTCATAGTGTTAAACTCAGTTAATGGAACTATGTATATTGAAAAGCTTTTGTAGTGCTAGTGTGAACTCCGTAAACTTTGTATGTCTCTTTAGGATTATTCACTTTTTTTTACTTCCTCTATAGGCAAGTTGTTTGTCCTATTTAGTTCTCCAAGTTCTTAATGGATGCTTCCGTATTTTTGAAACTAGACCATGTTGCTCGGATAAGTTGAATTGGAGAATTCTCTAAAGATGAAGTTTGGTCTTGAGGAGGTGGAAGAGGCAGAAATATTTTATTGGATAGGGATTCTTCTTGCTTTCTAGAGAGGTTGGAATGATTTTTTGATCCTTGTCTACTAAAATTACACATATAGTTAGCTTGCTCTTGGGAATATGGTCTCTCTCATGGCACTATATATGCAAGTTTTAGGAATTTTAAAAACTGGCAGAAAATGTATTTTAGATCACCACAAATTAGTTTGTTTTCCATGTCAGCAGGGTTACTGATGGAGTTAGAGAGGAGGGACAAAGTCACATTTCTTACAGATAAAGAACTAATATCTTCGATCTAAAAGTACAAGGACCAAGACAAAATATAGGAACCAAAACACTTTTTTCCTTTTTTTTTTTATTTCATTTTTTTTAGACACATTTACCAAGCGATGGTTATATTGATTTTCAAAAGTAACACCTTAACAATTTGTTCTAACGCATCAACGGTTTCAAAGGCATGCCCTATACCTTATCAATGGGTTTAAAATATTGCCTAATATTAATATACAACAATTGTCAACATTTGTAAATGTCGACAATTGTATATTTCGGCAACAATTTTCTAACTTTTAGCCTGTTGGACATTACCTAAAGTACAAAATGTTGTGGCGTCTATTGGTTTACTAGTACACATTAACTTACCTGTGGATCAAAGTGCATTTATTGTTACCTTCACCTTCATCATTAATTGCCCCAAACCATTTGAATTCAGCATCAACATTAAGTTGATTGTGTAAAGATCTTTGGAAGTTCATTGCGATTAATCTAAAAATACTATTTAATCTTTAAGATTATAACATAAAGACATTTTAATTCTAACATTCAATGTATAGAAAAACTAATCTCCTTGTTTATAATTTTGATACTCTATTAGATGATTATTTTTTATCTTTAAATACTAAATTACGAGTCATAAACTATGTTTTAATATTCACTCAAATAAATAAAGAAATATCTATAAGACTTATTGTGATAAACATCTAGCTTAACTTTGAGTGGATTGATATGAAAAAAAAAAAAAGATAGATGGAGAAAATAATTAATATGATTAATGATTAAATATAGAAATAAGAAAATGAGATATAAAGAAATTTAATGTATATTTATAATTTTTTTATAATGGGACCACTATTGAAGGTAGTGCTTGAAAAAATGGGCAATTCCATTGTGGAATATAGTCGTTTGTAGTTGCAAAATTTTATATATGCATCCATTGACTGATGATGTCAATTCTCACCTAATCTCACCCGCATATCCTAATTCAACTAATAAGCATTAAGAGTGTGGATCTATTAGTACGAGGTTGTTCTATTTAAATTAACAAGTGATTTTAAATTTGAGTTCCAAGTGTCCATAATGTTACTATAGGTTTCAAACAAGGATTGCTTCCTCTAGACGATATTTGTGGTGTAACAGAAACAAAAGGCCTAATTCAACCATTTTCTTTACCCGTTTAACTTTTTAACCAATTCACCCAACTGGGCATTCCAGAACACTAAATAAACCGCCATACACTACAAATAACTCCCATCTACACAAACACTCTTCTCTTAAGCTTTGGTAGTTTACTAATATTTTTGAGTAGTTAAAGAATATGGGTTCTAAAACTTGCTCTTCCCTTTTCCTCACACTTAACGTCCTCTTCTTTGCAGTTGTCTCAGCTCATGGGCCATGCCCTGGTCCAAACCCAAACCCAAACCCGAAGCCTAAGCCCAGGCCCACCAGCCTTTCAGGTGGTTCTAACACTTTAGAAGCCTCTTCTTGCCCACGTGATGAACTCAAACTAGGCATATGCACCAATTTGCTAAACAGAACCGTGAACATCACTTTGGGTGAACCACCAGTTATCCCTTGCTGCTCCCTCATCGCGGGCCTAGTTGATTTTGAAGCTGCAGTGTGCCTCTGCACTCCCCTCAGACAAAACATTTTGGGCATCGACCTTGACATCCCTGTCATATTCAACTTTCTTTTCAACATTTGCTCAAGGGAAGTCCCACGTGACTTTTTATGTTAATTTATTACGTAAAATTATTATATGATTCGAGATCACCACATATATCTTGATCATAATTAATTTTTACATAAAATAGATAACAAAAATTTTCAATTTACAGAAAAAGTTAATAAGACTCGACTAAACTAGTGCGCATATTGGTTGGGATCATAGTGATCCTGCTGTAATAATTTCTCATCATCATGGCCCATAAACAACATTTTATACCATCGTATCTACTAGTATTACTAGTACTTTGTGTTTTCTACTCGGGCTTTTATACCATTTTTTCTCCTTCTATTGATTAGTGTGTGATTCCTGTACGTGCATGGATGGTTTTAATTAACTTCTCGTGTTTCATAGAGCATACCACACGTTAAGTTACATGTTGCTTCATTCCCCAATAAATTTTGTATTGTTATAAATAATTTGCTATTGGTAATTTCTTGTTTAACACTTATATATCATCTAAATTCAGAGAAAATATAAGATGAGTTGGATGATTAAAAAAAATGTTGATCTTATATAATACACTAACATAAACATTCAAATTGAGATGACAGGATTATTGTTTACATTTAAATCACTAATATTTTCCAAATCAATTTGTCCCAACTCATACAATTCTAATATCTTAATTATTGTAAATTGATGATATGAAAAAACATTCTTCAAATTCATAAATTATCAATTTGAAATCTCTATAGATTAATAAAATTTTAGAGTCACAGCACATTATTAATCATTACTAGAAAAAATATTTTTAATATCATTACTTTAACATTGGTGTATGATAAAATCAATCTTATCCGGATGATAACATTTTTATAAATAAATTAATTTTGTTAATATATTATATTAACATAGCAATTTTATCGATTATTGCAAATCTATGATAATGTTATCATCTTTTCGGGTTTTTTAATGTTGGGTTTTAATGTTAACGTGCTTTTTGTTAAAGCTGAGGTTGTCTTTTTTCTTTTATTTAATGTTAATGTGGCTCTCGCTACCTGGCTGTCTCGCTCTCTTCTTTCTCTCTCTCGCAACAATAACTCATCTCTTCAGAGACCTCTCATTGGGCCACTCCAAGAGAGACTCCACGCCGCCGCTGATAATGCCTCCCAAGCTCGCTGCCGTCACCGCCGCCGACGACCTTCCCTCTTCGTTCGGCCAGCTCGCCGCCTCTCTCTCCGATTCTGACTTTGCACTAACCGCCTACGAGATCTTCCTCGCCGCGTGCCGCACCTCCTCCGGCAAGCCTCTCAGTTTCGCTGCCAACCACTCCTCCACTATCGCCAGCAAGGTCAAGAAGGCCTTTGGCCTTAAATCGCCAGGTTTGGCCTCCAGAAAGAGCCCTGGCTCTGCTTCGGGCCAAGGAAAGCCGAAACGGCCTCTCATCGTCGGCGAGCTGATGCGCAACCAGATGAAGGTTTCCGAAGCCATGGATTCGCACGTGCGACGCGTGCTGCTCAGGATTTCCGCTGGCCAGGTCGTTAACACTCTTCGCTTAAACAACTCCTCACGTTTTTTCGCACGTGCCGCAATGCATGTTGCGAGGGAGGCTTGATCTCGCTCTGCGAGCGCTTTTTATCTTTGAGTTTTACTGTTCTACTGTTTCATATTTTGTTTTTTTATTGATGGCTTCCTATCCTAATGTAGATTTAATTTCATTTGTATTCTTGTCAGGGAATACCATCTGTTAGTAAAACACTGGAGGATTCTGATTAATGGGTTACTGCACTCTGTAAGAATCTGACTACTTGGTGGCCATGGGTAAGTCACACTGAGATATTGCTTTCGAGTTTGCCTTTTGTTTTTTCTCCCCATTGCTGATTGAATTACTTTCACTTGCTTGTTGGATCTGTGCTATAGTTTGCCTAGGGGGAGATTCCACTTGTACCATCTAAAGGGTACTGAGATTATTGTTGTAAAAAGTTGCTTTTGCTCTTTGGATTTACATGTTTTATTTGGTTGTTATTGGAGATGATTAGTTAATTGTTTTTCAACTTTTCTGTTTCAGATTATATTTTCACCTCTACAAATGCATGATATATCATATATATAATAAGTAGTAGTCTGGAGATTGCTGAATTTTTGTTCTGCTTGTTTTCGTGGAAATTTTGCTTTACTTTTTACTCTTGGGGTGTGGCAACAGCCTTTTCAGAGCATTGGTTGCTGGCTTTGTTAAGACTGACAAGGAATTTCTGAGCAGAGGTGTGAACTTAGGCTTTTTTTCTCTTCTTATTACTGATTACAATGATTATGCATCCTGCTAGGCCCTCGTTCAGGATAAAAATCTTACAATTTGTCATGGAGGGCGAGCCCTAGTGCAGCGGTAAAGTTGTGCCTTGGTGACTTGTTGGTCATGGGTTCGAATCCGGAAACAGCCTCTTTGCATCTGCAAGGGTAAGGCTGCGTACAATATCCCTTCCCCATACCTTCGCATAGCGAAGAGCCTCTGGACAACGAAGTTTTTTTTGTCATGGATTATAGTTATCAAAGGCTGGTGGGAGGCTTATAATTAAGTAGTTAACTAGTAATTATCAGTTTTATTAATAATTGTTTATAGTATTATGTTTAAGGAATCAAAAGTAGAAATTTTTTAATGTTATTAATATATTATATTTGTAATTTTTAATAAAAAACCTATATTAATTTAACCATTACTCATAGTTAGTAAAATCAATTATAAATTACTAGTTTTATAGAGTTTTTGGAAACGTATTCTCACAAACCATTTATGAGTTGAATGCAACTACTAACTTTTAGCATGTTAAAATAGACTGGCTTTTAGTTAATTAAGCACAAAATTGATCTATTAGAGTCACCTAGTAAAAATAAAAAATACTTAAGAATATTAATTCTTTAGCTTTATTTGAGTCGGTTTCCTGTTTCTTCTCAAGTCATGTGATGACTGATGACGTGACCAGCTTGTGGAATATCTTATTAAAAACAGCATGTTGGATATTTTTCTATGCAATTGGACGAATTTCTTTCAAAACAGTGCAGAACTCTGAAAGTGTTACTTCATGCTCAAAATAAGTGCCAGGTAATGTTTGATAGTGCCAGCTGCATATAAAATTTGTAGTTTATTTTCATTTGCTAGCTAACCTCTTGATGGTTTGATCAGGTTTCACAGCCAAGATGAACTTGAGTGATGACGTAGATCTGGAGGATTATGTTTCTCGCCCTGACAAAATCAGTGTGCTGATTTTTGTGCCCAATAATTTTCTTGTCCTATATATCTCATTCTATTTATTTGTACTTTTTTTTTACTAAGAATCCAAAAAAATACTTCTTATTGTTTATATAACATGCTTACATACTCAAAAATACTTTTCTCCTCAATTTTACAATTGTATTTGCGGTTCCTATTAGTTTTTTCTTAGGAAAAAAAATTATTACTAACTATTTTTTTTACAGAAATACTGATTATTGTTTATATAAAAAAAATATTAACTTCCACAAAAATAAATAACAAATATATCTTTACAAAAAAAATCATATCAGTGGTATCGGAGCTAAGGTTTCTGAGGCTTGTTGATCAGTGAAAAGAAAAAAGATCAAAAGAAAGAAAGCAAGAGAGCAATTAAGGATTGTTTGAGTAAATCTAGACAATAGATAGATGACAACCCAAACATGTACAGTTCAGGATTGTTTGAGTAAATCCTGATAAATCTTTGGCATACTTGCCCTTCCTTTCTTTCTTTACTTCGACTATTTGTTGAAGTTCATATTATTTTAAATGTAAAAGCTATTTTAATGCATAAACAACTTCAGCAGAAAAGATCCATGCTACATTGTAAACAATTGGTTTCAAGCAGATTTAAATAAGTTGGCAGCACGTATCTTTCATTTCATGGGTTGTTTACACATTTTTTGTGAGCACTAAAGAGGATGAAATACTCAAGGAAATTGGAAACTTGCATTAATTTCTGTATTACATTGTTGTGAAAGTGCATTCAAAGTCTGCGCAATGGCACGGTCCAATTAACTAGCTTCTACCAACTTCTTAGCCACCCTTAGTCCAAACATTGTGTAAATTTAAGGGTTTTTGATGTCAAGGATACAACTTAAAGTAATTTTTTTCATTAAATAAAAAACATATTATGTTAAAAATATAAAAGCTAGTATTTCTCTTTTTAATTTACGATTTTTTTGTTTCTATATTCCTATTATCAGCCTTAAAATCTAATAAGATATGTGTAGTTACTACTATTGATCTTGATTAATAGTTTGTCTCTTTATAATACTTCAAGTTATTGATGTTGAACTCTCAATCACAATCAAGCTTAGAACATGGGCATAATTGACATTTTTATGCAAGACTCTATTACATCTTTAAAATATTAATTTATTATTCACTGATAATTTACTATTTAGTCATAGCCTTGCGACTTGAAACTTATGGTAAAGTATTGATAACATATATTTTGTGTTTGCAGGATACGAGTTTCATATCCATTTCAATGGGGAGCACCTACATTTGATGCAGGTGAAGCCTTTGTTATGATGATGACATCCTTTGTTGCTCTTGTAGAGGTAATTTCTTTCTTTAGACTTTCTCTATCTATTTTTAATTTGGGACAAGAATTCTTTTATTTATTAATTAATTGGTATCATCCTTCCTATGTAATACATATTTATACATTTATGTTTCTTCTATTAGCTTTCATATTCATAATTTTCTGTCTCTTTTGTGTACTTTATAAGAGCTTTGTAGTAGCATAATTTTCTATTAGCTTTCATATTCATAATTTAGGATATCATATTAGTCTTATTTTTCTTGGAGACAATTGACCTTTAGAGAAATTATCTTACTTTCTTAAAATAAATTTTACAAATCTTGTAGTAGCATCATGGTTGATTTTTTTTTCTTCTCTGTCTCCTTAGAAGAAGCATATAGTACTGAAGTCAGGATTTTAACTTTGAGAAATTTTATCAATAGTTTGGCATATGTAGAAAATGGCGGTTAAAAATTGGGAACCACATTGATATTGTTAACCACATATAGTGTTTGGATTTCAGTTAGAAACCCTCCAACGAATGTTCAACTCAATCCTTCCTCACAAGCTTTTCTGTTCAGTGGACTTGGGGTGTGTGCAAATAATAAACCAAACATACACTTAATGTATATAACTGCTTTATAAGATAACTTTAGCAATGATATGAAAATGATTACTACATAAATGCAATAAATTAGGTTGGAGACTATGGTTGGTATGTTAATGAATGTCTGGAAGGATAACATAAGGTAATGGAACCAAAAGGGTGGGGGTGGTGGAGATTGATCTAAATTATTTTTTCTTAGTTTATCAGCTATGTTCAACTAGTGCAATAGTTGACATTTTTTATTCTGTTCTCTTAAGGGAAATTGTAATAATTAATACATAATTTACTAAATTTTGACCCTGCACATGGTAGTATTATTGCATGCATGATGACATACTAATAGAGATTATCCATTGTTTATTCTATACCAGTGCCTAACTTGGTTAGTGTTATACAATTGCTAGTTTGCATTATCATTTAATAGTACTACTTTTTAGAATTAACTAGTTGTAGAATAAGGAGGTTTTTTTTTTCCTTCAAAATATAGTGCAACTTACCCTCTTATATTTATGATGATTTTCTTTGATTGTAGGTTCTCTGAAAGGCAAGAGTATGTGACAGTGTTACTATGTAGCACTAGTGGGTGTGACAAATCTACAATGTCTGCATTGCTTGTAATTTTGCTTGTAACTTGAAAAAGAAAAATAATTGTTTGTTTTTCAAATGCCAAAAATCTAGTTTTTACTTATTTTGTGGTAAGATATATATGTAAGTTGAAAATGAGTAGTATTTATACCATACAGTTTGATAACTATCATTTAAATTTGTTTCTAGATTAATATTATGAGATTGTAAGTAATGTGATATTGTAATGAAAATAATATTTTAAAATCTTTTAGTTTAAAATTAATATATTTTTTATAAATTGGTTCTTGTTGTTTCATTGTAAAGATTGATAAAATATTAAAAATTTAGCAAAAAAACATTGTTTGGTCTAAAATCGATGTAGAAAGTGTCCTTACAATATCGGTTGGGCACTTTGCACATTGATTTGGTCAAAATCGATGTCGTAAGCACATTTAACATCGATTTTGTCAAAAATCGATGTTATAAAGGTACTTTTTACATCGATTATTTTAGAATTGATGTAGAAAGCGCTTTAGAATGTACACAATTTAACATCAACCTTTTGAGAACGGATGTTGTTATGGACCTTATAACATTGGTTATGACCAAAATCGATATTTTAACAATTATTATTTTAGTATATTTCTTATTATTCGGCATTGATTTTTGTAAAAATGGATGTCGTGTAAAACATGTTGACATCAATTTTTTAAAAATCGAAATTACCATTGATAATGTTAACGTCAATGATTTCAATATTGGTTAGAAACTAACGTTGAAAATAAAAAAACAACCAATATTAAAAACTTATTTTCTAGTAGTGAGTTACATCCAATGAAAATTAATTTTCACTCGCTTCCCCCCTAACATTGTTGACCCTACGAAAATCTCTTTCAATTTATGTAAACAATATAACAACGTGTACGTAAGCTTCCCATTAATATGTACTTCTCCAAATTTCTCATACTCTTATAAGAACTATGGAAAGTCAGTAATTACAAAAAGGGAATGGTAGGTAGGGTATCAAATGTAATTCTCTTTAGGAGACATGGGTGTAATTTGCTGAAAAGAGAGAGAAAAATAAAGTTAATTAGGAAAAGAAACAAATTAAAGAGACAAAGAAAACCAAGAAAAATGAGTTTTTTTTTTGTTAACCGCGTGCCAGTGAAGTTTTATTAGTTTTTATTTAAGTTATATTTAATATTACTATATTTATATATCTACTTATTTAAAAGATTTATTATCAGTCATTGTACATAAGTTAATAAATATTAGTTTCGTAACACAAATCGTCGGGAAATCATGAACATGGTGGATATGATAGCATTCACATATGTAAACCGGGGCTAGGTTTAGGAGTGTTTGTGTGAATGAGGTTTGCATTACAAGAGTTTGTTTTCTGTTTGTGTTAGAGAATGTATAAGTCTACGACACCTTAACAAAATTGGTGATTTGAAAAAAAATTAGACGTGGCAGTCTTATATATCATATAGGGTGTTGATGTGGTGCAGTCTAATAATTTTTGCTTTAGACTTTATATATTATAAATTGATGCTAGCTTGATATATGCAAATTTAGATGAATCATTTATATATATCATATATCAAAGTGATGTTGATTGAGTAAGATTCATAAGTGTTATAAATATTTTAGTATTGTATTTAATTTTTACGGATAAAAAAACTGTTATATACATATATATTAATTAGATAAATTAAAGTAACGAGAGTTGAGTTTAGAAAAGAAAAAAAAAACTAATCTCTCACAATTTATGGGTTAAACAAATAACAATATTTTATTTTCAGACGCAGAAATAAATAATAATTAAAACTCGTTCTTTGGAATTTTATTACAAAGCATATCATTTCTTAATTTTATCAATGCATTTTAACTGTCATTGATTGAATAAAAAATATTAATTTCTTTGTTAATCATTATGTTTTCTTAACGCAATGATTAACAAAATCGTACGTATATAGTAGTGAGATTTCTGAAAACAATATTTTTGCATCTCAAAAAATTCCCATGCCTCTGTGACGATTGAAGATATCTTCAATTTGACTAATTTGGAGTCCAAAACGTATTAGTGACTCAGCAGAAGCTTCAGTGTAGAGCGACTTTTAGATTCCACTCCCCTCTTCTCATGACGCATGAAATGAAGCACATGTTTTGTGGTCCCAGAATGCGTAAATTATGCCAACAATGCTGGTAGTGGGAAATGAAAAGCAGAAGATTAATCATATGATTTTTTTTTCTTTTTGCTGGATAGATTAATCATATATGATACTGCGTGTGTCAACTCGTTAACTTGAAAATCTAATACTACAAGCGAATAAAATGAATTCGGCTGCAGTTAGTTTAACCGTCAAATATAATATTTTTATAAATTACTAACTAAACATCGAAATTAACGAAACTGCATTGTCGTCCCTCTTATACACGGCATTCACACACATAATAAAAAAAACTAAAACTCTATATTGCATTGTAAACAATTTATTGGAGAGCATTGGAATGATAAAAAAAAAATTGGGAAGCATTGTTACTTTCTTCTTCTAGCTTTTCTTTTCCTTAATTTTGTTAACTTCGCCCCCTTAACAGATTTGAAAAAATATATACACGATATTCAACAAATCAAAAGACAATAGTACAGCATACTATATAGATATATAGTTACTTTGATAATTGACAATATATATTATATGTGGAACACATACATAATAGTAATAATGGGCTAATAGAAAAAGCAAATTAAAGTAGATAGATATGAATCAATCAATGTGTCTCCGCGAGGCACCGAAGAATGTTCACCTGCATTTGCAAACAGCTTACATAGCTTTGTAGTTCTGTCACCATTTGTTCACTACACATCTCTTCTCCACCCGGCATCAACCTTCTTAGGCTCTTCAATTGACCATTGATGACTTCATCTTCATCACCATCATCATCTTCTCTCAAACCCCTTTTCATTTCAGGCATTTCCTTGCACTTGTTATTAGATTTCAAACTAGGGTTTGAAGGGAAATTATCCAACGGCACCATTTCACAATTTTGGCCACAAACCCTTGATGATGATGAACCTTCACCAAAGCTAGTGGTGTCACAATCTACATTGACTCTATCTCTTTGAAGCTTCACACTTAGAGCATTACTCCATGCAAAACCTTGGGCTGAGTGCACCATTGCCATGTCCACTTCATACTTGACAACATTCTGAATATTGTCATCACAATAGCCACTATGTTGATCTGATGAAGTGCTTCTTTCCTTGATCTTCATCAATGCTGGCACCAAATAGTTCATGTAGTTTCTGGCAAATGCTGCTTGTTCCACTTTGTTGGGTTCAAGAGAGTACACACGTCTGCGTTTAGCAGGTTGACCCTCCATGTAACAATCCAAAGAAGCACCTTTTGTTATCTAAAGAAAATTAAAAGAAAAAATAAATCTAAGCAAGAAATGTATAAGGATGAAGAAAAGGAAGAAGAACAAGAAGAATTGTGAGTGGCAATAGAAGTTAAAAGGGTGCAAAATATGCGAAGTAAAGTAATGAGGGTGTAGTGAAAGTGGGGGGAGAGAATTATGAAAGAGGAAGTGTTTGTTTTTGTCAGCTATGTTAAGGAGAAAGAAGAAGGCAAAAACAAGCTTTTAGGGGAATGGTGTGGTTGTGGAGAAGTTAGTGTTGAAGATAGTTCAAGTTATAGGGGAGTGAAGTTCACTAGCAAATAAATTTTTAATTTTTCCTTGACATGAGGAGGCCCCATGTAACTGAATAATTGGAGTGATAAGGAAACTAGATTATAATAATTACTAGGCGAAGTAAGTATGGACGCACGCACACGCACAAAAAGAAGACCACAGGCCTAGAAAACGAGTTTCTGTGGGAGAGTGATTATAGGGAGAGTCAGTGTACAGAGGCACGTACAACACAAAGATATGAGTGTGTAATGTGTACGTGTATGGCCAACAATGTTGCTCCAATGCTAAGGATTAGATTCATATTGCACACAAGAAAGTGAATTTGAGTTTTGTTGTTGATGTAAGAACTTTAAGGATGAACATCATTGAGTGCTCTTTAACTCTTAAGATATGATTTAAATCTAATATTTTTTTTCTGTTTCTAATTATAAGATTTTTTTTAAAAAATTATTTTTTTATAATATATTTTTAAAATTTTTAAATACACTAATTATTTTTTATATATATAATTACTTAATTATTTTTTCTTTAAATATTAATAAAAAATAATTAAGTAGACAGAGAGATAAAAAAATAATAATTTTAAAATGATAATACAAATAATTGACATATTTAACTACTTTTATTAAGGTATAAGGTATGTGAATTAGTTAAAAATATATTATTATTAGATACTGATGAAGTAATCTTTTTTTAGACTCAACTCATTTTGGTGTGTTTTGATTAGCTTTCGGTTCTACCAAATTTAATTTCAAAATCAAGTTGAAGGACAAACCAATAAATAGTTGCTTTAACTTTTTCAATTTTCTACCATGATATTAGTGGTCAAATTGATTTAAGAGGTATCCAAACATATTATTAAACTATTTAACTATTTGTAACAATAAAATTGTTGGTTCAGGTGAGATTCATCTTGATTCTCTTAAATAAAGAGTTAATTTAAACTTTGTAAATGAAAAAAATATATAATTAAAAAAACAACATTAAAAGATTATCAATTAAATTTTTTAATAAAAATTTATTATTAATTAAAGTAATCAATACTCTATAACAATGTCATAGTATAAAAATATCAATTTGTATTGAAAGAAAGTGTGTTTATGTGAGTGTGTGTGCAAAATAGTGGGAGTGGTCTATTTTGAATGGCACATGGCCTCACATGCTTGTTGCTTTTCACAACTACCCACAGAACGGAGTCTCACCCATGTGCCGCTAGAAAACAAAAACACCAAAACCCCACTATAAATGCACCTCACATGACTCCAACTCCTTTAAGTGGTACTCTTTCTCTTTGCACTTCCAGGGTCTCCCCTACTTACAAGTTTTTCCCCCTCTCATTTCAAATCAACCAGCTCATCCTACTCCTACTACTCCTTTTCCCCATCTCTCTATGCGTTTTTCTTTTAATTAATTACCCTAGCCTCTGATCAATTTGTAATTTTCTGTTGGGTATATTTATGAATTAAAAAAAATTATAACTCCACACTTTTTGGGGTGAGCACACTTGGAGGAAACAAAGGAATCGGAAAAAGGGATAAATATAAGGAGTGATGTGATAAAAAAAAAAAAGAGAAATAAAAAATAAATATAAAAAATTTAGTTTAATTTCTATGCATTATTAGCATAAAAAAATATAAAATAATTTGTTATTGAATAACAATATGAAATTATATTATATTATCAATGTGACTATTTTTATATAAAAAAAATATTGAGAAAGAATCATACCTATTATGAATATAATATACTAATTTATGTGAATTATCAATAGATGCATCACTCTTCATATGAAATCTATATTTGACTTTTGGAGTGTGTTTGATTTGGTAAAAAGACAAGACAGGCTGGATAAGTAATTGACTGAGTCATAGAACAACTTTTTGTACTGTACGTTGTTTGATAGTCGATACACAATACAAATAGTTTGATATTGTATATTGTTTGATGTGCTTATATATTGGATCAAATAATGTAAATTTTACTTTAATATCATTTTGTATTGTGTAATGTTTGATTTGTATTAGGAAAAGATACAGAACAAAATTTTGAAACTTTTCAAATTATTTTATTATTCAACATAAAATTTATTATCACACAGTGTTTCGGCTAACACTGCTTTTAAGAAAACACTTAGTGGCGCTGTCGCACTTGTTTATGAATGAGAAGATGGTGGCGTTGGAGGGGGAGTGCGATGTGGGGGAGCGGATTGAGATAACGCCAGATTGGGAGTCGTGGGTGAGGTTCATAGAGCCAAAGTTGTCAGTGATGCGGGCGACGATGAGCTATCCGAAGGGGGGAGGGCGCTTAGGTCGGACTAGGAGAGGAACTGGAAGAGGATCAGGTAGCGAAGGACGTGGACGAGGGTAGATGGGGAGAGGTGGTGGAGGCAGTGAGGTAGGCGTTGGGGACGGCAAGAATGGAGAGAGACAAGCGGTCCGAGAGATCCACGGCGAGGGACGTGGTGGAGGCGAGGAAGGAGGTGAATAGGGATAGTATTGTATTTTTACTTTAGTTAGATACTAGACAAAAATTTGTACCAAATTTTAATGAGTTACAAGTTTTGGAGTATTTATCCTGTCCATCATTCTTTATTTTGTATTGTCCATCATTTTTTAAATCAAATGTTGGATAAATATTTTTGTGTTGTCCAATCTCTTATTTTTTAGAAAAGCAAACACACCCTTAAGATGAAAGATGTATTGTCAAAAGAAATGGAGCAAGTTTATAATTATTGGTTAAGAAAAGTAGCATATGAACTTATAATTAAATTAAATACATATACATATAACACGTAAAAATATATAAACATATATAATAAATTATAAACTTATTAAAATTAATTTTACTAATTTTCTAAATAATAATAATAACTTGATTTTTTCCTCCAAGTTAATTATGTATTTATTGAGAAGTGAAATTTATGAAACTTTCACCATTAGTGACCCCAATCCAAGGTAAACTTAGCAATGGATATGGTATATTCTGATAAGATGTATGTGACAGCTAGCTATAGTCCCACAAATTGCACAGATTAAGAAAGCAAGGATTTCGAAAAGGATAAACAAAATCCAAACTGAATTGGCCCTACTCTGGTAGGATGATTAGAAGGCAACGATGATAAACCTAGAGTTGTGTAAACAAAGTCAAAATCTTGTCTCCATTGAGAAAAAAGTGAAAAGGAAAAAGGTTCATTATCAGGTAGCTTAATAACTTAATCTAATTTGACCTTCATGCTTGGTAATATAATCACTCCTCCAATGAGAGCCCCACCTGATTTATTATGGTTTACTTCAAATAGGAAACCAGAATAATATTATAACTAATTAAAGAATAAAAAATGATCATTCATTCAACCGAAAAAAAAAAAAGAAGATCGTGAAGAAAGTTAGCTCAGAGTCCTTTTGCTTTCAAAGGATCCTGGACATTGTAGTTTCCAAGTCTGAGGCAAAACTAAATGCCAACCACCCTTTGGACATTTGTGGGACAACTTTGCATGTGCAGAAGAGTATCAGAATTCAGATTATTAGCATAAAGTACGGTTCTCATTCTCACAGTTAACAATTATTAATAGTGAAATTATTCTACCTGATGATGCAGAAACAGAATAATGGCTAAGAATTGTATATGAATTTCACATTGTCATGTGTAATATATATTGCATCTCATATATAGGGGTGACATAATCAACAGTGTATTTTATTGGGTAGGGCCTGTTGCCATGTCAAAGTTCAAAAGCAAAACTGCAATTAGCCTTGGCAGGAAAGAAATCAGGCATTAACATTAATTGAATGTTGGAATAGTACTACAGAGAAATTGAATTGAGGAGTCACACACAATTAATAGGTTAGTGAAATTTTGTCAGGGAGTTTGATTGAATGGTCTTTGATGGGTGTGTTTGTGAGGGATGCAGGAATAGACAACACAAATGCATGATGGTGCCTTGTGATAAAGTCATGTATACATTATCAGGTGGAAAATAAATAAGAACATCAAATAAAAGACTGACAGAAAGACATAGTGGGAAAGGCTTGAATTTTTTTTCCTTCATACAAAATAGAATTGTAAAGGAAGCAAGATTAATTCTGTAAGTTTCTCAAATGGGGTCTAAGATTTGATTTCATCTTAATTTATATATTCAGCTTTCTTGCCTCTTCAATTATTTTAGTACCAGCTCAAACAATTTGGATCCCTCCCATTCTTGAATAATAACATGTAACATGATATGATCAGTGAGAAATACACAAGTGAAGGAAATATAATAGTAGATTCTTAAACTAATCATGATGATCCTTCTCTCGTAGCTTTGACCATATCTTGTACAGGGGAGATCCAAATTGAAGTCAAAGGTAAGCTTTAACACTAGCGCAATGTTTACTATTTTTCTCATAATTCCATTAATTCATCACCTCATTTCAAAGAGTTTTTTAAGACCACGTGAATCCTTCACAACTAAAACGGTTGTGAATAACAAAATTCTTGCTCTGAGTATTTTATACAATTGTATATCCAAAATTTGAACTCAAAATTATTTATTAAAATAATCATATATCAATTAATCCACATGTTCAATGACTTCCCTTCCCAGATTCTATCAATCAACAATGTAACCTGAATTACATCATGTTTGAAAATAAGGTGAAAAAATACTTTTGAGGCAAAAATAATTTTGTCAAAAGACTAGGATCATTATATTTGCTTTCGTTTTACTTTTATTTATTGAATTTGCATCGGAACGCCTATATAACATTTTTAATTTCAATCCAAATATTTACTTAATTTTTGTATATAACAAACATGCACTTAATCTTAGAAGCAAACAATTCCAAATAATTAAAAAATAGCTAAAGTATCTAATCACCAATTAACAAAAGAATATGCAGCCAGGTAGGATATTTTTGAACTAGCTAGAGGATTAAGAAGATATGGTTGGATTTTGAGGGACAACACATGGGGAACATTACTCACGTAGTTGGTTTTTGTAGTTTAGCCTAACTTGGGAGCATAGTGGGAACAGTGACATCACGTGCAAAGTTGTACATGTTGCTCATCTTTCGTGGGACTGTTCCAGCAAATTGTAGCTCAACTCAAACTCAGGAAGCCCCTAATAGATAATAGCCCTAGCTCTCCATACGATAGGCACAGAATGCTCCACGGCACCCCAATTTTCTTTGATCACAAAGCTGTCTGTACGGACACGAGCCCTTTTTCTGGGTGGAAGAGAGTGAGAACGACAACGCCCTTCCTTTGTCACTACCTGATGTGAGAGGCCAGAAAACAAAGAAAGGTAATTTCGCTCTCCTCACACACACACATTTCGTTTGCTAATGACTTCACATTCAGCTAACAGCTGGTTTGAGTCGCGCATGTGCAACACCACACACCACCTTCAAATCTATAATTTGACATTTGTCATGGCTCCATTGATTCATCACCTAGTTAACTATGGTGGCTGGATCATATATAACTGTTTCTGAGAAACTAGTATACTTGGACAAGATTAATTGACACTTCATACATACATTTTGTATTATCAAATTAACTAATTTATCTAATAAATCATTTCATATTATCTTCTTTTTTTTAATCATGTATATTAATTAATTTCGTATTGTAATTTTATTTTAAACATATGTTGGTGTGTTATTTAATAATGCACATTTTCTTACATTTAAAAAATACGTTAAATTCATCTACAAGTTCCCATACTTTTTCTAAATTTTCACTTAGGTCATTGAACTTTTTTCTTTTAACTGAGACTCTGACCTTTTACTTTTTTTAATTGGATTTTTCGGTCTAATTGTTGGTATGAAAAATTAACTACAAACACTTAATTAGAGGTGTAAACAACCTGAACTTTTATTTTTTTTTATAGATCCTGGTTTAACTGTTGTTATGAAAAATTAATCAATACACTTAATTAAAGATGCATACAATAGACTTGTACTTTTAAAATGTTTGTAAGTACATTGAGTTAGTTGTGAGAGTTTTCTACTAAATTTTAACTTTATGTGGAGCCAAACAATTGTGAGAGCCTTGATAGGTTAAAACTTTGTAGAAATGTCTCACAATTGACTCAATTGTGCTTACAATATACTTTAGAATTACTAGTACATTGTTTGCACCTCTAGTTAGGTATTTGTGGAACAAAAGTTGTGAAAATAATGTTTTTCAAGATTATTTTGATGAAGTCAAAGACTCAAGTCAAGAATCAAGAGTCAAGCAAGTTTCAAGAATAAAAAAGTCGTTCAATCAAGATTCAAGATTCAAGATTAAAGTGAAGATTCAAGAGAAGACTCAATTAAGATAAATATTAAAAGAGTTTTTCAAAATATTGAATAACACAATTTTGTTCAAGAGAATTTTTCAAAGAAAAATCTTTTACCAAGAGTTTTACTCTCTGGTAATCGATTATCATAAGACAGTAATCAATTACCAGTAACCAACATTTTTTTCAAACTAATTTACAAAGTTGTAATCGATTATCATAAGCATGTAATTGATTACCAATGTTTTAAAACGTTAGATTTCAAATTTTAAGAGTCACAACTTGTGATAAAACATTTTCAAATCATTTCAAACTTGTGTAATCGATTACACAATACTTGTAATCGATTACCAGTGTTTCTAAACGTTGGTTTTCAAATTTAAACATGAAGAGTCACATCTGTTGATGTGTAATCGATTACACTACAATGATAATCGATTACCAGTGACTTATTTTGAAAAATAAATTACCAAAAGTCACAATTCTTAAAGTGACTTGTTTCTGAAGATTTTTTCAAAAGTCACAACCTTTAAGTGACTAGTTTTTAAAAGAGTCACAACTTTTAAAAAATGACTAGTTTTGAAGAAATTGCCAAGAGTCATAAACTTTTAACTTGAGTCATCAAATGACTATAAATATGTGACCATGATACGAATTTTAAAGAGAGAACTTTCAGATTTCTTTCATTCATTCAAAGCATTCTTCTAAGAGTTTTTGTTCAATACCTTCTTTATTCAAGAAAAGTTTATTGGCCAAAAATTTGTGTTATTCTTTTTCTTCATTCTTTCTCCCTCTTGCCAAAAGATTTCAAAGGACTAACCGCCTGAGAATTCTTTTGATTCTTCATCTTCCCTTTAAACAAAAGATTTCAAAGGACTAACCGCCTAAGATATCTTTTGTTTTCCCTTATAAAGATTCAATGGACTAACCGCCTAAGAATTCTTTATCTTAACACATTAGAGGGTACATCCTTTGTGGTACAAGTAGAGTGTACATCTACTTGGGTTGTAATACTGAGAACAAAAGTGGGTACATCTCTTGTGGATCAGTTCAAGTGGAGGGTACATCCACTTGGTTGTTCAAAGAGAACAAGGGAGGGTACATCCCTTGTGGATCTTTGCTTGTAAAGGATTTTACAAGGTTATTGGAAATCTCAAGAACCGGTGGTTGCTTGGGGACTGGATGTAAGCACGGGTTGTGGCCGAACCAGTATAAATCTTGTGTTTATCTTCTTCTTCCCTACACTCTTTATCTTTTCGCTATATATTTTTTATTTCCGCTTTACTTTTGTCTAAGTTATTATTTCTGTTTTTTACTTTCTCATAACTTAGTAGCAAAGTCTAATTAAATCTATTAACATTAAGAAGAATAAATTTTTAATTAGTCAAGATACGTTCATAATTAATTCAACCCCCCCTCTTAATTATTCCAAGGCCACTTGATCCAACAAAAATTATACCTGAGAATTCAATTGATAAATGTATGGGGACGAGACATGTAGAAAAATTAAACCTAAAAAATCTTTTAGAAAAAATAAGTTATGAATTAAAAATGTAAAACAATTTTATATTATTATCCAATCATAACTATTATGTATGGTATGTTTGTTGATGAGTTTTATAATAATTCCCTAAAAGTCATACAAATAATAATTTTTTGTTGGATGAATATGTAAATTTATTTTACACTATCAGTGTGTGATTATTAAATTCAATATATTATTTGTCAAAATAAAATATCATAATGAAATATTAATTAGTTTTATGCTTATATTAATCTACTTAATTCACACCAACTTTCACAATTGGATTGTTTAATTTCCCATTCTACAAAATAATTACTACTTTGTAGTTTTTATATAAGACATAAGTGAGTGTACTTTTCTTTAATTATAAGAAACATGCACTCATTTGTAAATGTTCTAATTGTTAATTCTTTTATATCTTTTATTTATTGTAAGATTTACTAACGAAACACAGTCATTCTCTATGTAAGTGGATGCACACATTTGTCTATTGGCAATTTAAGTCACATTCGTTAGTAAAAAGAATTAACAATTTAAGTCACACTAATCTAACTAATAAGTAATTTTTCATTTTTTTTATCATTATCAATTTTTATCTATGTTATTATATCTTTTAAATATATTTATATACATATATACTAATATATGCTTATATATAATTTAAAAATGATTAAAAAATACATTAAAAATATAATTGTAAATTTAACACCCATGCAAAGCAATTTAAGTATATCCATGTATTAATTTAACCTTATTAATAATACGTGGTATTGTCAAGAATAATATCATTAAGATAATTATAAATTCTAATTAATTGAGTAAGAAAATATAAAGTACATGTAATTTACAATAAAATATTTGATAGACTATCCCAATATAATTACCTTTGATATATTTTTTTTTTAATTACAACCTCACCAAAAAAATGTTGATAATTTATAGTATTAATTTTAATGATAAATATACATAATATACTAAAAACATTGTTTACAAAAAATTAATTAAAAAATATTTTTTAAATATATGTAATAAAACTAGATATTCTACAGAAGGTTACATGCAAAAGCAAACGTTACAAGATGATGGTTTAAATGTGCTTTAAAAAAATTTTTGCAAGCTTTTTTTTTAAAAAAAAAAGCTATCAGCATAAAAAACTTAGGAAAGAAAATAAGGTTTTCACAAAAGAATAGAGTCAAACAATACTTACTAGATTTTGCAAACACTTATTATAAATAAAATCAAATTCAAATCCTTAGTCAATTAAAGCGTATAAGAGAAATACTATTACAAATAAAGTTTTCTTGACGGTTATTTAGGGTCTTCTATGATGGTTTTTATCGGACGTGTAATTAGTGTAATTAATCCACCATCGTAAATCCATCATTTTCCATGACATGTTTTTAAAACCATGTAGAACATGAATTTCTACATCGGTGTTAAAAATAGATGTAGAATTTATTGTTTTTATAATAAATACCTTATTTACGTATACTTTACATTGATTTTCCTAAAAATCGTCATAGAAAATGCAATTTCAACATTGATTTTTCTGAAAATCGTTGTAGGAAGTTCTTCTTCTATAACGATTTTGAGGAAAATCGATGTTAAAATTATATTTTCTATGACAACTTCTAAGAAGTGATGTAGTTTTTATTTATTTATTGTTAAATATTCATTTTGTTTTACAGTCAACCCAACCTGTAATTTAACAAAAAAAAAAAATAGGCCCACGCAGTCCAGACCATACAAATATAAAAAATAAACTCAGTTCAAACCAAATCATAAATTAATAAAATAATACCAATAAATTTCTTATAAATGATGTACAATATCAAACATTGTCAAACATCAGTCAATGTATTATTTTTTAATTCTAAAAAGTATCTTACTCATTCCTTGAGAATTTTTGTAATCTTCTCCAATTTCAATGGTGTTCTATCACTAAATCAATGCAACATATAATAAATACAAGTGAATCACATTAAATAATAAAAAGTGTAATAATTAAAAAATTCAAAATAAACTAGTATATTATTAAACACAAGCTAATGATATTTTATAATTAAAAGTCTAATATAAATTGAAACTTGTTAAAGTAAACTAGTATATTCCATTCATTCTTCAAACCTTCCATGACTATGGTTCACATCCAATGCATGACGTAATATGACTCTTAAATTCAATATGAAATTTAGTTAAATATCATAACTACAAAGTTATAAAATTTCATTAATCAGATTAAAACATTGATTAAATGACTTACATTTACGTCGTGAGGTAAAGTTTATTGGATTTACTCTAAGAGGGATTACCATGCAAATCATGTGTATTCCTACTAAGAATAGAGTACAAGTGTTACTAATTGAAGCTTGTTAATTGGGACTTTGACATGGATGTGAGGCTTTTTATGCAAGGAACATAACCATACAGCAAGTTCCTAGGATAGATAATAAGGAGCTACGAATGACCCCTGCATTGAAAAATAATAATTAGTGATAATGCAAACATTATTTAAATGTATTGGTTAAATTTTACTTACCAATTCAAGTAAGCTCTTGAGTAGATCTTTTTTTTTTATGATTGCTTCAGTCATCTTTCAATGTACAGTTGAAATTCATCACATCTATCCTTTGCATTGTGTATGAACTGAGATTCAAGGAATCTATACACATAACCATGACCAAATTTTATTGACAACTCATTCAGAATTTTTTTTTTGTTTAAACAAATGAAAATTGTTAATTATATTATAAGTAATTAGTTAATGAATTAACCTTCAAATAAAATATACTTACATTGTCCACAATTGTAATATGCAAATGTTCAAACATTGTGTTAACAGTTTGACAAGTGCACCAAATGTTCAAGTAGTAAAACTCAAAAATTCGAGTGTCAAATTTCACAGGAATTTTGCGTTGTACTTTTATTGTATACTTTTCAATTTATAAGAGAAGAAATAATTAAGAGAGGGGTAGAAGAAAGAATAGGAAACAATATGTTGAGACTTTGGCAAGTGCACCAAATCGCTCTTAAGTAGTAAGACTCGGAAGTCCGAGTATCGTTTCCGCAGGGATTTTATTGCACTTTATCAAATACTTCTCAATTTGTAAGTATGAGTGAAAATAATAAAGACAGGAATAATTGCAGGAATATATTGCTAATGCTAAATCGAATAGTTTAAAAAGGAAAGACAATTAATAAAAATGCCAAGACCGGACAAACCCAATTGGCCTACGATGCATGTAAATATGATATTCATTACCAATGCACTGGTATTAGTTCTACCCACATCTGTTAATTTTACTTGCCCCTGATGCCTCACGTTGACAAGCCTATTTTAACTACCTATCTCCCAAATGCCTTTGCGAAGATTCAATAATTAAAATGCATTAAGATTAAATTCTAGATGTTGCTTAAATGCATGGGCAGTGAGTTATCATTCTATGCCTAGCAATGCTAACCCAAGGATTCTTTTCTTAAGATGTTCTGTTAGGTGTTACCCTTTCCCAAGTGTATAACCCCTAAAACTAATGCATGCATTAATTCTTAAATCCTTATTAGGAAATACCCTCTCCCGAGCGAATAAAATCCAAAAAAAATTTAAGAACAAATGCAAGATAACAAGAAAAGAATTAGAACAGAAAAACCTGGAATGAATTCCCTTTGCATTGATAATTCATGAAGCACACCGTACATCATTGGCTTTTTAGGCCTGTCAGGCCCTAGCTAGGGGATTAGCCACTCATGGCCATTGAGGGCTTACAACTGGGGTGAAAGAAAGAATGTGGATAATAAAAACAGAGAATATAAAGAAAGAAGGGAGAGCTCAGGCTTGAAGTGCTGAGAACAGTGCTCTCAGGCGAGATGAGATTCCTTGGGACTGGCTCTCTATTTATAGTTGCTGAAGTGGGCTTTTGGGCCTTCATAGTCGCGCTCAGCGCGTTCAGATCGCGCGCTCAGCGCGCCCTGCAGGCTTAGCCTGTGCTTCTGTTGGATCGCACGCTGGGCGCGTAGCTAGGCTTAGCGCGCGTAACGGTTTCTGTTGCTTCGTGCTTAACGCCACGCTTAGCGCCTGCATTTGGTTGCTCGCTTAGCGCCTGACGCGCTTAGCGCTAGTGTTGGGCTGGGTCTGCTTCAGAACTCTTTCTTTCTCTTCATTTCTGTTTCCCTTTTTGCTTAATGTAACCTCATTTTTCGTATCTGCAACCAGAAATTCAATTTAATTACTTTCTCAACTTTTAATTATAAATAACTGCTAAATAATTAATTTACGCCAAAATTTGACTATTTAACTACTATTAATTCATAATTATTTAGCAGTTATCACAATAACAGGAAATTATAAATAGTAGAAAGCAAAACAATTAAAAGCAAAAGAATTAAATAGGGAATGTGATGGAATGCAAATGTTAGGACCTAGCATGCCTTGTTTGTCTAGGATGTATGATTTTAGGATTTTTCTTTATCAATTCAAGTGAATTTATCCTACCCACATTTATTTATTTACTTGCCCATGATGCCTCATGATGACAAGCCTATTTTATTTATCTATCCCCCAAATGCCTTTGAAAAGATTCAACAAATAAAATGCATGAAGCTTAAATTCTAGATGTGTGCTTAAATGCATGGGCATAAAGTTATAATCCTATGTCTAGCAATAATTTTCTTATGATATCTTTTCTTTTTGTTATGTTAAAAGTTATTCTCTGTCGAGCGTCTAATCCTTAAAATTAATGCATACATATTTTTTTTATATCTCTATTAGAAGTTACCCTCTGTCAAGTACTTAACCCCTAAAAGAATGTAAAGATGAATAATGCATAGGAGATAAATAGAAAAGACAATAGGATAGAAAACACTTGTTGCATTGATAAATGGTGAGGAGTATATCATACATCGCTTTGGCTTTTTAGGCCTGCCATACCCTAACTAGAGGTTTAGTCTCTCATGGCCATTGAGGGCTTTACACTGAAATGGGCTAGAAGAACTGATGGAAGAAAAGGGGTGAAAAGAGAGAAATGGAGAAAATGGTGGAGGAGAGAAGAGAATTTCCTAAGAAAGAGTTCTCAGGCTTTAGGTAGTAGTGAGAATGCTCTGAGACTCGCTGTGTCATTTTCCCTTAGCCTGATTCTCTATTTATAGCTGCTGAAGTGGACTTGGACTTTCATAAGCTTGTTTAGTGCAGGTGCTGAATCTCGCGCTTAACACCTGCTTCTCACTTAGTGCGTGCTGCGCATTTAGCGCTGGCAACGATTTGTGCACTAAACACGTGTTGCTCGCTGAGCGCGCTGTTAGGTTGGGCTGGATGTTGTAATCTTCATTTTTCTTTGTAATTTGCTGTACTTTTTGCTCTTAGTCCCTAAAATTGTTATATATGCAACCAATATTTAAAAAAATATCAATTCTTAACAATTTAGACCAAATAACTACTAAATAATTATTTTTAAAGATAATTTTATTTTATTTTTCTATTATCCACAGTATAATTATTTAGTAGTTATCACATCGTTGGCTTGAGATTATTTCATTTACATTAGTTACCTTGAAATAAAATATACTCATGTTAATTTCATTGATTTAAAGTTCCCAACAAGTTTGGGAAAAGCAAAAATTTATGGATCCTAATATAGTAACATAAATTGTTTTGTTAATTAACCACTCAATTGATCAAATAGTACTCTCTTGAAGACTTACGTAAACCTTTATTAGTCATTCATGGATTAGCAATTTAATTTATGAAATTCTCCTTTTAAGTTTACACATGAATCAAGAAATTTTAGAAAATCTAGATAATTTCAATATATGCAATGACTAATAGCTTTTTCTCCCTTATCCCTGCATCTTTTTTGAGGGAATTTTAATAATCTTATTATCTTAATATAAAATCCTGTAGTTGAGTATCGAATTATGTCCATATATGGGTTTATTGGGATGTAGTTTTGTTGGTTTTTCAATAGTGAGTTATTTGAGCATTTTATTCATGTTCAGTGGTGGTTAGTTACTGGTTTGTGTGATTTTTCCATCAGAAAACATTTAATATGATCATTAAGTTTTGCACTGCTTGAAAATCCCATGTTTTGATCAGTAGTCCTATTTATGGTATGTATCTAGTTATTAATTGATCAAGAATTCATTTTTGAAGAATGACTTATGAAGTTATATATCATTACTCCTACAAGGCAGTGAAGGGATACTTAACTCTCGACAGACAACAGCTTACATAACTTTGATCCAGGAAGTGAAAAAGACTAGGAAGAATGACAGTAAAGGTGGATGATAATGGCAGACCAAAGATGCTTGTGTTAGACTAGTGTGAATTTCAGAGATAAAATGTCAATTAGAGCAGCTGGAAGATTACCAAGGTGGTACTCATTTAAGGTTGTAACTGAGGAATTAGAATCCATGGAACATGGTGAAGGAGAAAACTTGTTTCATTGACATTAAGTATGGATTTTTCTCATACATATTTTACATTAGTAACATTACAAATGTTTCTAGGTCTTGCATGGAACCCACAATGTAGGCCTTACAAAAGAAGCTTTTCTGATTCTACAACAGCTACAGCCACTTATAACTTTTGTGGTTGAACTTCCAAAATCTAGAATCCACTTCAAAACCTCTTATTGTCAAGGGACAACTTTATCAGTATCTAAATTCATTGAGGGAAGCAGATATCTATATACAGCCTAAGGAGCACCAATTTGAACTGCATCTAACCTAATATCAAGCTTATCAATAATCACATAGGGTCATGAATGAGCTGCATGGTGTAGCCATGCACCCAGAAAGCTACATTGGTTTAAGAAGTCACCATGGGAGAAGGAATCTTATCACTACTTGTAACTGAAGGAAGCCACAGGTGAACTCTGCTAGAGAATGTTATAAATTGAAGGAAGCATTTTGTACTCAAGTCAATGATGCAAGGTTCAAGTATCCAGGAGAATTCCATAAAAAAAGGAAAATTTAAAAGATGGATTGTGTTTCTGAACCTTGTGTTGTGTCTTCTGAAATGGAGATTATAGACTTGACATCTCTGGCAAACAACTCTGCCTGAGTGGGCAACAGGCAAGCTTCACGTTTTGATGCCTTCACAATTTCTGCTACTGCCTGAAATCAACCAATTTATAGAGTACTAATTGATATTAGAATTATGGCAGATATGGATGCTCTTTAAACAGGAAATGAATTGCAAAAAGAATAGCCATACTGTTTCTAAATAAGAAATGGCAAATATGTCAAAGTTGTAAATATTTTGTAAAAGCTGTCCCAAATATGATTTGAATGATATTATTAGTATTAGATGACTTTACCATATAAAGAGGAAGAATAGAAAGAAGTGGAGGAGATAGCCTGATTAAAATCAGCTCAATAAGGAAATGGAAGCATAGTTTAAGAAAGTAGGGAGGGGGTAGTTTAAAATATAAAGTGGTAGACTCACAAATAACTTTGACTAACCTGTTAGAGTATAGAAAATGCAACTCAGATCTTATTCATATAACCAGGAAAAGTATATATACAAGTTAATGAAACGGAAAAAATAACCACCTAACAAACTCATATGTGGCTGACACTATCAGAACAAAACTCACAGGGATTTTGTATCTAGCTGAACTATGGATATCACCATTCTGTTCCCATTCATGACCGAGGCTTCACATATAGGTTATAGGAAAAAGATCTAATCTAACAGATACAAAAGGTGATAACAAAATGAAATTGAAGTAAAAGCAAAAGGGGAAGTGATTAAATATCAATTAAATGGAAAATTACAAGTTTCGATTATAGCTTTGGGAACAAACAAGGGAAAGCACAGATAGAAACTGAAAATGCAGCAACCTCTACGGTTACTTATATTAATTATATTTTATAAAATAAAATATTTATTTTAAAATCTGTTACTTAACATTAAATTTTTTATCCTTCTAAGATTTTATTTTAATCCATCAATGTAATTTGTTACGTTTGTTTGTTTTGATATCGGTAAGTTGATTCCACTGTCATATTTTTGTTGTTGCATAAAGAGGTTTATAGATATCTCTTTCATCCTCCCTAGAAAACACAACAACAATTTGATTTCTTTTTTTCTTTCTAAAATTTTCTCTTTCTTCTGTTATGAAAACTTATTTTTGAGAGGAGCTCAATCACATTTTTTTTACAAGTGCACTTGAGACGTTTCTTTAAGGATAGCGTTTGCGCACTTCAATCCAGGCTAACAAAATTTCTCCTTTGAATTGTTTTTTGTGTTTATTGTATGATATAATGCATTGTTAATTCATGTTCTGCTAATTAAAGTTATTTTGCTAATGTTATTTTTTTATTTAATTCAAGGCTTTACATTTTCTTCTCATTTATTTATTTTATTTTATTTTAATTTCTCTAACAGTCTTAGAGAGAAAAATATCACTTTCTTCTTGCATAGTCTTTTCTACATTTGCATTCTTTTTTATCAAAAAATGTTTGTCAGTCATGGATATGATTGAGTTCCTTCCTAGTCAGCATGAAAAATTAATGGATGAAAACATAATGTATTATGCTCTATTAAAAGTATTTTTATTATATTATTTCATTTCTTTAAATTTTAAATTAGTGGGAGATTGTTGGAAAATATTTTCTTATAATTTAAAATTTAAAATTAAAGTATTTTTTCTTTATCAATTATGTTTTCTAAAGATAAAATGCTTTTAGAATTTGTCTATGTGAAAAACTAAAAGCATTTCATTACTTCTATTTATATATTTTAGGAAGTTATCTTTTACTTGGTCAAATTCCGTTACAAGTCTTTAGAATTAAGAAGTTTGTTGTTTAACTTATTGCTGCAAGTATATTATTGCTACATGTTGGTGATTGGTTGCCTCTATATATGTTACTAAAAATAATAATAAACATTGTAAAAATACAACACACAAAGCAATAAGATGAACACTTAGGTGAAACTTTATATTCTGCTTGTCATATTCTTAATAGAGTATGTTATAATTTTTTTGAAAAAACCTCTTATGAGCTTTGGAGAAAAAGAGAACCAAATCTTAAATATCTTAAAGTGTTGGGATGTCTAGCAAAAGTTAACATCCTTATTAATAAGAAAAATAAAATTGAACCAAAATCTGTTGATTGTGTTTTTGTTGGATATTCTTTGCATAGTACTACTTATAGATTCTTGGTTGTTAAATCTTTATATGATTTGAAACAAGCTCCAAAGCAATGACATGAAAAATTTGATCAAGTTGTTTTTTCGTATGATTTACAAATCAATAATAGTGATAAATGTGTGTATGTGAAACAATTTGATGATAATGGATGTGTCATTTTATGTTTGTATGTGGATGACATATTGATATTTGGTAGTAATGTTCATTTCATAAATGATGTGAAGTCTTTCTTGTCTAATAATTTTGATATGAAGGACCTTGGTCCTGTAGATGTGATTTTGGATATTAAGCTTATAAAAAAAAATGATGGCATTCATTATACATGTTTTCCTACAGTAATTGAGAGGTTTAGTGATGCAAATTGGATTTCTGATTCTGATGAAACAAAATTGACAAGTGGTTATGTTTTTACTTTAGCTGGTGGTGCAGTATCATAAAAATCCGCTAAACAAACTATTATTTCACGTTCTACCATGGAAGCAGAAATTATTGCTTTAGATACTGCTACTAGTGAGGTTGAGTTTCTTAAAAATCTGTTATGTGATTTGCCATTGTTGAATAAGCCTATACTTCCAATTCCAATGCATTCTGATAGTCAAGTTGCTATTTCTAAAGTTACTAGCAAAAATTTTAATGAAAAAAGAAGACACTTAAGAGTGAGACATAAGTCTATTAGAAATTTGATTTCTCATGATGTCATTTCTCTTGGCTTTGTTAGGTCAGAAAATAATATTGCGGATCTACTTACAAAAGGGTTGACGTGTTAACAAATACTTGAGTCGTCAAGAGGAATGAGACTAGAGCCCATTATTTAGTTACAACAATGGACACCCGTCTCCGTGTGATTGATGATCCCATGAATGAAGTTCAATGGGTAATAACAAAATTGTTTCTTGACTAAAATACACCAAAATAAAATTTGGCGGAGTTGTTCCATTTCTCATTCCTATGACGAGGTGTTTATATATGTGTATTTTTGGTAAAAAAAAAAATATCTCTTAATGAATCCGATGACAATTATTGTAGGGGTGGGGGTCACAACTCACTCTTTGAGGATTCACCTAGTGAGTGTGGTGGTGAGGCCGCCACTATGAGATATGGGCTAACTTCTAAGTGACACTCACGAAATAAGATATAAGCGCAAGGCTATGTAACACGCTACCATTGATTAAAACCTAATTGAACGTCAATACTGTAGGGGTTGTGTACTAAAATCCAGTTAAAGAATGTGTAATTCAAGACAATTAAGTCACTACATTTTTCTTGGGTGGAAGTTCATAAACACTAGGTATAAGGCTTAAACTCGGAAGGTTCCTTATAATGAAATACAATATCACACGCTCTTTCTTTCTTTTATGTTTCTATACAAATTATTTTTAAAAAAATATTTTAAATTTTAAATTATGTGGGGGAATGTTAGTAAATATTTTTTTTATAATTTAAAATTTATAGATATATATTACTTATATTAATTCTATTTTATAAAATAAAATATTTATTTTAGAATCTGTAAACTTAGATTTTCTATCCTTCTAAGACTTTGTTTTAAAGAGTCAATATAATTTGTTACATTTGTTTTGATATCTTTAAGTTGGTTTCCAACGGTCATATTTTTGTTGTTGCATAAGGGAGTCTATGTCTATATATATATCTCTTTTCTCCTCTCTAGAAAACACAAAAGCAAAACAACAATTTGATTTCTTTTTCCCTAAAATTTTCTCTTACTTCTCTTATGAAAACTTATTTTTGAGAACAAGAGCACTGATGTTTAGAAGTTTCGGAGATCCTTTCAGTGCACACGATCAGAACCAACGGGTTGTCGTATCTTGGGAGATGAGCGCAGTCAGATTTTTCTACTAGTACAGTGAGGGTGTTTTCTCTCTAAGGATAACGTTTGCGTGCTTCAACCCAGGCTAACAAAATTTCTCCCTTGAATTATTTTCTTTGTGTTTATTGTATGATATAATGCATTATTGATTCATGTTCTGCCAATTAAAGTTATTTTGCTACTGTTATTTTGTTATTTAATTCAAGGCTTTACATTTTCTTCTCATTTTTTTTCTTTTCTTTTATTTTAATTTTCTAACAACAACGACGACGGCGCAGGCAGTATGAAGGCAATAGCGACAGTAGCAGAGTGTGAATGGGCACAAGAGAGGAAGAGAGAACTAGGTTTGAGAAGTGAGAGGACGGGAGCTCGAGAGTGCGAATGTTAGTAGGTGTGAGAGTAACCCAACGGTGGTTTTTAAAAATTGATGTTGATTGCTTGATTTTCACATGGGTTATTAAAGAAACTGATATCGAAATACAATTTTTTTAGGATGGTTTTATGAAAATCGATCTCACTCATATCTATTTATTTATAAGATTGTCACCGTGTTTTCATTGACAATAGTTCTTTTTTAGAAAAAATGCAGTGTCATAGAAGACTGTTTTAGTGGTAGCGAAAGAAATCAGACACAAAGTTTTATATCGATTCGTCTCTATTATTAAGACTACGTCCAGACAACCCACTAAGTTTTCACCAAATTTTTCAAAGTTATAAGTATTTTTTCACTACAACTTCTACAAGGAAGCTTATCCCCATGCTTTTACAATTCAAGTATTTTTTGTTCTACCACATCACTTTTGACTCTTAAACAAATAATCAAATTTGTTGGTGTTTGTTTGCACACAGGCTAATCTATCATCTTATTGACGAATTTACAAATTAAACACTAAGTCTTTTTTTTCCCAAAACTCACAAGATGTTTTGGTGGAAGCTTTTCAACTTAAGAAAATACAGAGAGAAAGCTCAAAGAAAAGAGGGAATATGATATTCAAAATTTGGCTTGTACTTCGTAACTTTTAACTCTTCAAAGCTTCTCGTATATATAGCCATCATCAAAGAGTAGTTGTTGCCTCTAAAAGGTTTTCTTTTTGAGTTTGAGCTTGCATTTGAAGAAGGAATCGGTTGGTGAATTAAATACACGCATCAAATGCACGTCCAGTCCTTGTTTATACACCATTGTGCTTGCACTTCAGCAATGATCAAATCAATTTAGCAAAGAGCATGTATGTGTACAACAAGTAGAACAATTGGTGCATCCTTTAAGAAGAAGAGAGAGGTTGATCTTTAATTTGTTTTCTTACTTCCTTAGCTTTGACAAATTGTAGGAAGATGTTCAAGACATTATTTGGATAACGAATCACAAACTCATAACATTAATTCAGTCTTAAATTCTTGTTAGAACTTAACATTTATATGCTATCATCTAATCCATTAGACGCAAATGCATTGCTTTCCTCTATTGGTATTATAAAACACAACTTTTTAAATTTTTTAATTATTTGCATCTAATCAAAATTATTGAGGGTCCTACTTTGTCTAATGACTTAACATGGTTTTGCTCTATGAAAAAAAGAAGGTGATCTTTTTTGAGTTAGGTAGGAGTATTCAAGACTCAAACTTGTAACCTCTAGTTAAGTTGAAACAATTTTGCATTGGTTGATTCACACATTCAATAATAATTAATTTTTTAATAAATTGTTTTATATTATAAATAAGTTTATTTTCATATTTACATCAACCCGTATAATAGACCAACATTAAATCTAGATTAAATACCTATTTTTGTTCTTGAAAATGTGAGGCTGTGACAACAGATTGATACCTGAAAGATGAAAAAATTCAAATTTAGTATCTGAATGTACAAAAGTGTGACAAATTGTTCCTATTGTTAAATTTGTAAAATTATTTTGTCATTAAGTTATAAAACTCAAAAGGTCAATTTAACAATAAGTTTTATTTTTTAGGATCAATTTAATATTAAATTATAAACTTCAGGGATTAATTTATTATTGAATTATCCACATGACTAATCCATTACACTTACACGTTTGGAGACTGAATTTGAATTTTTCATCTTTTAAGAATTAATTTATAACTAGCTAGCATTTTTAGGGACTAAATGAATATTTACCCTTAAATCTAATATGTGTATTTTGGAATTGGTGATCTTAATCTAAGAGTACCTTGCACTTTAAATGGTAAAGTGTAGCTATCTTTGATTATATTAATGGTCCAGACTTTTCCACATAATATAAAATTTGTACTTAATTTAATTTTTACAAAATACTACAATGTATAAAAAATAAAAACTGCACTGCATGTTTTCCTGGTCAAAGATACGAAGAACATTGCAGGCACCGCACATACACTTCCCTTCGCTGCTACTTCATTTTTTTGTTCTTTAAAAGTTAAAAATTGAATGGCAGTTCTCTGTCTCATGAAATCATATACAATTGTGAGTCTCCCTTCGCATGAGTCTGTAGCTGTGTCATTTTGGGAATTGCAGGCCATTCGCATTTATCTCAGGCCATTTTAAAACTCATCTGTGTGTAAGATTGAGTCATGTGTGCCTCTTGTACAAACCAAAATAAAAAATCTAGATGACAAACATGAATTGCGGGGAAGCGGAGTGTAAAGGGTTTCTTCGTTTTCTTATTTTATTTTAACGCTATATGTCTATTTTGGAAAAATAAACAAATATAGGTAGCAATTTCAAATGAAGTGAAAGATTTAGACCATACATTAATATAATCAAAGGTTAAGATAGCCTTTTGGGTGTAGTTTAGATCGATAGTACAGTATATATTTTACACGAAATTGCTTCTTCAACTGAAAGCCCCATGCAATGAGGATGACGCTCCATCATACATAAGAAACAGTTGACTTTGAACCCTAACACCATAGCATCACGTTGGTATATAATATTCAAGGCCAATTACTGCTTTACTATGTTATCTTTATCAATTATTCATTTTTGGCCAAAGTGAAGGAAGTAGACAAAGAAAATAACTAAACAGAAGAATTAAATCTGGTATTCATGTATTTGCCATTTCACATTTTCCTCCTTCCTCATTTCAGCTTGTTGTAGATATCAAATATAAAATATCAAATTTTTGTTTCATAATAAACTCCATGATTATTCCACTTCATTTCTAACTTCCTTTTCCCCCCTTTCCAGTTACATACCTTGAAGCTCATACATATTCCGGGGTGGAGACAAATTTAGAAGATGCACTGTGTACTTGTTCAATTAATCCAAAACCTTACTCTTTCTGAGTTTTTTAGGAATTCAATATATTGTATTTATTTATCCCTTGTTTATTTCAAAAGCAGAATGGTGCAGAGGAAAAATCCATGTCAATCAACACTGCTCCTCAAATAAAGTTTGATGTATTTGTTAGCTTGAGGGGCAAGGACATACGGGACGGGTTTCTTAGCCATTTGACTGAGGCTTTTAAAAGAAACCAAGTACATGCTTTTGTAGATGATAAACTAGAGAGGGGAGAAGAAATATGGCCATCACTTGTGACAGCAATTGAACGTTCATTCATTTTGTTAATCATATTCTCGCAAGACTATGCTTCTTCTCGTTGGTGTTTAGAAGTACTTGTGACGATATTAGAATGCAGAGATAAATATGAGCGGATTGTAATCCCGGTTTTCTACAAAATGGAACCCACAAATGTACAACATCAACTAGGGAGTTATACGAAAATGCATTTGCTGAGCATGAAAGAGGATACAAAAGCAAGGTGCAAAGGTGGAGACGGGCTCTGAATAAATGTGCTCACTTGTCAGGAATTGAGTCATTAAAATTTCAGTAAGCTCTTGTTTCTCCATAAACATTCAATATTTTCTAGCTGTTATACATTTTCTATGCATATTACCATATATAACGAGGCTGATTAAGTTGCAAAATGATGTAACCTTTTTTTTAAAAAAAAAAAATCTTCTGCAGAATATACGCTTATTAGTTATTATTTTTACATAATATAATTTTAGCCAATGCCACTATGCTGAAATTTTGATGGGACCAACCATTCTTTGTTGGTCAATTGAATTTAGTCGTTAAACTACAACCAATTAATACATGTAAATATATCCACTTTCTAGATGATATGAGGATACATCTAACAATGGCCCTATATTTATTTTTTAGTACCTGACTTTTAAGAAATCCCCACTAAGAGGGAAGGAAGGAAGAAATGAAGGAAATTTTCCAGCATGCATGTTGACGACATTAATTTTAACATACATTTTCTCCCTATATGTCATATAGAAATGATGCTGAGGTAGTTAAAGAAATTGTCAATCTTGTGTTGAAGAGGTTGGCTAAGCCCAAAATTAAGTCAAAAGGACTTGTAAGGAATCCCCACTAAATGATTTCTATTTTCTAGATACATATAACAAAACTCAATTTTTTTTTTTTTAGCACCTGACCATTAAGGAATCCCCACTAAGGAAGGAGAAAAATGAAGGAAATTTTCTACCATGCTTGTTGACTCCCCCACCCCAAACAAAACCTTTCAAAATAATTGAATTAGTATTAACGGCATTGATTTTAACATATACAATTTCTCTAAATGATGCTGCGGTGGTTAAAGAGATTGTCAATCTTGTCCTGAAGACGTTGGTTAAACCCCATGTTATCTCAAAAGGACTTGTTGGAATCGAAGAAAAAATTACAACTATCGAATCATGGATAAGAGAAAAGGCAACAGACATTAGTCTTATTGGAATTTGGGGTATGGGCGGTATCGGCAAGACAACTCTTGCTGAACAAGTATTTAATAAACTACATTCAGAATACAAAGGCTCTTATTTTTTAGCCCGCGAAAGAGAAGAATCAAAGAGACATGAGATAATTTCTTTGAAGGAAAAATTCTTTTCTGGACTATTAGGATATGATGTGAAAATTTGCACACCCAGCTCCTTGCCCGAGGATATTGTTAAGAGAATTGGTTGTATGAAGGTTCTTATTGTTATTGATGATGTGAATGATTTAGATCACTTGGAGAAATTGTTCGGAACTCTAGATAATTTTGGATCGGGTAGCAAAATAATTGTAACATTAAGGCTAACAAAGTCTATAAGACATACCATCTTAGACAATTCAATTATGTTGAAGCACTTGAACTTTTCAATTTGAATGTCTTTAACCAAAGTGATCATCAAAGGGAGTACAAAAAGCTATCACAAAGGGTGGTCCATTATGCCCATGGCATTCCATTAATTCTAAAACCTTTGGCTCGTCTTCTTCGTGGAAAAAATAAGGAAAAATAGGCGAGTATGCTAGACAAACTTAAATATATTACTCCTTTAGAGGTATATGAAGTGATGAAATTAAGTTACAAAGGTCTAGATCACAAAGAGCAACGGATTTTTCTTGAACTAGCGTGTTTTTTTCTTACATCGAATATAATGATGAATGTGGGTGAGCTAAAATCTTTATTGAAAGACAATGAAAGTGATAATTCAGTGTTTTATGGGTTAGAAAGATTGAAAGATAAAGCTCTTAAAACTTTCTCTGAGGATAATTATGTATCTATGCATGTTACTTTACAAGAAATGGCATGGGAGCTTATTTGGCGAGAGTCTAGAATACCTGGAAGATTTAATCGATTGTGGAATTTTGATGACATTGATGAAGCATTGAAAAATGTCAAGGTGAAAGCTTATATAAAAATAATATCATGTGAATAATATTTGATTTTTCTTTTTTTGTGTGAGAAATGTGGCTTTACATGGTGTTTAAAACTTTTCTTCTACATTGATGGCAGGCTACTGAAGCCATTAGAAGCATACAAATTGATGTGCAAAACATTATGAAGCAGAAGTTAAGCCCTCACATATTTGCTAAGATGAGCAGATCACAATTTCTGGAAATTTCTGGGGAATATAATGATGATTTGTTTGATCAACTTTGTATTCTTGCTGAAGGGCTCCAATTTTTGGCAATTGAGCTAAGATTTTTTTATTGGGATTATTACCCTCTAAAATCGTTGCCAGAAAATTTTTCTGCCAAAAAACTTGTAGTATTGAATTTGCCAGACAGCAAAATGGAAAAACTTTGGGATGGAGTGAAGGTAAATTTATGTCACAGTTATAATTTTCTGTTATTTCAAGGGATACAACATTAAGTACTTTAGCTCGTTTAATATCTTCATTTTGTTTCATTATATTACAGAATCTTGTCAATTTAAAACAAGTTGACTTAAGTTTGTCCAAGGAGTTAATGGAGCTGCCAGATTTATCAAAAGCTACAAATCTTGAAGTACTGAAGCTCAACTGTTGTTATAGGTTGACTAATGTCCATCCATCTATTTTCTCTCTTCCCAAACTTGAGAAATTGGAATTTTGTTGGTGTATATCCCTTACCATACTTGCAAGCGAATCCCAACTATGCAGCCTCAGTTATCTCAACCTGGATTATTGTTTTCCTCTTAAGAAATTCTCTCCGATATCAGAGAATATGAAAGAAGGGAGATTAGTAAAAACGATGGTCAAAGCATTGCCCTCATCCATCAACAATCCTAGGCAAGTGCTAAATCCACATAAGCTTGTGCAGCAATCTTGAAAATATATATAACAGAGCTTCCCATATTCCTTAAAACTCTAAACGTCAGATCCTGTGGATCACTTCAGAGTCTACCAGAGCTTCCCGTGTCACTTGAAACTCTAGATGCCAGACAATGCATATCATTGAAGACTGTATTGTTTCCTTCAACGACTGCTGAACAATTAAAGGAAAACAGAAAACAAGTTTTGTTATTGAATTGCTTGAACTTGGATGAACATACTCTGGTCGCTATTGGGTTGAAGGCGCAAATCAACGTGATGAAATTTGCAAACCACATTCTGTCTACTCCAAGTCAAAATCATGTTGAAAATTGCAGTGATTATCATCTTAAGTATTGTACTTATCAATGTGTTTACCTGTATCCAGGATGTAGTGTTCCAGAGTGGTTGGAATATAAGACAACAAATGATCATATAAATATTGATCCCTCTTCTGCTCCGCCTTCCCCCATCCTCGGCTATATTTTCTGCTTTGTCTTTGGTAGGAACCAATATCCAGGCATGTCTGTAAGATGTAATATTTGCATCACTATATCTATAGGTGATGGTTAGGGTCAAGGTAAAAGGAACAGTGTCAGAATGTACATAGATTATGCCTTTTACAAAAGTAAATTCGATCATGTGTGTGATGTACGACCAAAGATGTTCTGCCTTCCTAAATAACCAAAAATCATACAAGGTTTAAAATTCAGGTTACAATGGGGGCACTGCCTCAACAATTTGGTGTCAGCCCAATAAGGCAATAAGCACATCAGCATATAACAGTTTCGGTAAACAAATGGAATCGGGCTGTGCTTCAATATCATCCCAGGTATTTCTTTCATGTGATTTTTTATGAAATCTTTTACTAAATGTGGGTTTCTTCGGAGAAAGTATTAGGTTTTTAGAAATATAAAGTTAAGAATGTTAGATTACTATATTTGATAGGTTAGTTTTTTAAAATAATAAAAAAAAACATTTCCAACAAACATTGATTTCATGATATATTTAAGGCAAAAACACCAGTTTGGAATCTTTTTAGAAACTATTTACCAAAAGGAGGCTGTTTTGAAACTATTTACCGGATGGGCTGTTTTGAAACTATTTACCGGGGGGTCTATTTTTATTTGTATTGCGTCAAAGGTAGAGGCGCAATTCAACGGGGAGCTAACAAGTGACATTGATTTGTTGTGTCAAAAACTTTATGCAATGAATTTCTACACATGCAGTGACGCAATCACTTTTGGACAGGCTATGACAGTGTTGACTGCTTTGGACAGCGCGTGACCAGCGGAAAAGGTGTTGTGGCATGTCAGTTGGAGCAACCCTTTGCTCAAATTACCTAAGTATAACGTATTGCGCCATTACTACCGACGCAATACATGCCCATATAAACGAGACACACTTTCTGCTACATTTCTGCATCTCTCCAATTTTCTTTCTCTGGTACATTTTCGCATCTCTCCAAATTTTTTTCTCTCTATATTACAACTTTGTTGATATTTCTTCTATGGGGTGAAAATCGGTAATATATTTATTAATTTGTATTATTTTTTTATGTTATTATAGTTAATGAAAATTATTGATGACATTATTGATTTATTTTGTAGGTTTTATTATAAAAATGAGTTCTTCGATTATTGTTCTGGTTTATTTGAATGGAAGAATATTTCAAAGTGACGACGACATCAAATTTGGAGGCCCTAAAAAGGCTATTCAAATTAAACGTGGTGTAACTTTTGATGGGTTAAAAAAAAGAATTCGTGATAAGGTAAAATTAGATAAAAATGAAAGTATATCTACTATGACTTGTCAATTTTTAGTTGCAGGTAAATATATTGCACGTATAAGTACTGCACTCTTCAAAAGCTACCAGAAATTGTAAATATCTCATGGGGACTCTTTTACTACTTTTATCCACCAACAAGACACCTCCAATAAATCTCAAAATTCAAGCACGTGCAAACATTTTGAGGTGCTCTTCGTCGTCCACATAGTCCTGAAAATTTGCAAATTCTGAAGTCAACCAGCTTAATTTCAATGTGTTTCCGCCAGCCAATGCATTGGCATTTGGCCTGACTCCAAGGTATTGTTCACACATATCAATCCCATCAATATTTGTGCTGCCAATTAAATGATTGTCATCCACAGGAAGACCTAGCAACACAAACACATCTTGTAGTGTGATGGTGGCCTCCCCACATGTCAAATGAAAGATGTGTCTCTCTGGCCTCCACCTTTCAACAAAGGCATTTACAATTCCTCCATTGATTTTGATTCTACACAATTTTATTGTTGTGTATAATCCAGACTGTTGTAACAGAGGAATAATTTCTGCCGGCGGTTGTTCTATACCGTGATAAGTTGGAATCATTCGCCTCATTCTTAATTTTCTATCTGCATCCTCGTTCCAAATATGTTGGGACTCGTGTTGCTTTTGCATCCACAACACATCATTTTCACGCGGTCCACATACCACATCAAAACTAGATGAGGAGGATGATGAACTTGTCATATCAAATACACTGCATATTACAAAAATAATTAAATTTATTTAAAACCTTATTAATACAACAAATATCACAAACAATTTAAAAATTCCATTTACAATCTCACATATAATAATTAAGTTACATAACAACTTAAAAAAAATCACAATATCATATATTACAAAAAATTGTAAAAAGCTAATATTCCAAATAAATTTCTAAACCAAAAAGGTTAATAAAACGGTTTGGTTACAAACTACACTTATTTATAATTTTTTTCTAATAATTTTTCCGTTATCATAACATGCATCAAATGTCATCTTTATATATAAATCAGAATAGTCATCTAACGAGAATAAGGACTTTTTTACAAGAGTGTTTTTACATTTTTTTTTTATAAAAAACAAGTATTTTTTATATTTTTTTTAACTTTTTATCTCTTTTGATCTATTTTTTATCTTTATTTCTAAATTTAATTTCAATAGTTTTTTTAAATATCTATAGTTATAAATAACCTTATCTTAATATAAATTATTTATCATAAATTTTAAATATAATTTACAAGTTTAAAATATTTATTTATTATGAATTTTAATAATAATATAATTTATATATTCAAAAATATTTATTTATTATAAATTTTAATTATATAAAATAAATAATTATTTTATATATTAGACAAATTAAAACATTAATTATCTATCTCTAAATATCTAGCATTTGATGTCAATTAATTCTCCATCCATATATAATAATGCATCCGTGTGAAGGCTCATTTTCCTTTGTATCTATAACAATATATAATGAGAATAATTTCATTTGGTCTCCACACTTTGTCAGGATTATTATACACCCATTAATTATTCTGAACACTATCCACTACTTCCTTTTTATCACTTTTTTTCTTCTCATTTTCTATTTATCTTTCTCTTTTATTGTATTTTATTTTATAAAAAATGTAGAGACACAAACGTAATTTTCCCTAGGCTCTCTAGAAGTAAAATAAAATTAAAAATAAAGTAAAAACGTGTTATAGAAAATCATGCATGTCACAAGGTAAAATTATATTTAACTTTTAATTTTATAATGTTAGTATTATATCTAACAATAAAAAACAAATTGAAAAAATTGAGGGGGGCTAACGTGCCCCCTGAACATGTCGTACTCATTAAATATTTTAAATATACATATAATATCACCAATTTAATATATGTAAGTGACATTAGCAATAATAAAAAATATGAGCTAAAATTATTATGAGAGTCATATCAAACTACAAGAGAGAGATCAAGTTGGGATGGAAGGGAGTAAAAAATACCTACCGGGAAGAAGGAAGAAGGAAGCTGTTGGAAGAGTGTTTGCTGCAAGTGAAGAAGTGAGTGAACGACATGCATTTTTCACTTTATAAATGGGGAAGGAGTAAGGAGTATTGTTCCAGGAGGTTTGGCACAACACACCCCTCACATGCGTACTTGTACTCTGTGCAGCACCTGCGCCCTACCCTGTGTTTATGCTGACCAAAAGTGGTTGCACCACTGCATGTGTAGCAACCCATTGTGCAAAGTTTTTGGCTCAACAAATTCATGTCACTTGTCAACTCCCGGTTGAATTGCGCCCCTGCCTTTGGCGCAATACAAATAAAAACAGACCCCCCGGTAAATAGTTTCAAAACAGTTCCCTTTTGATAAATAGTTTTTAAAAAGACCCCAAACTGGTGTTATTGCCTATATTTTAAGCATATGTTTTAGTAATTTGACATGGATCGGAAGAGGTGGAATTAATTCAACTTTTTTTAAAAAAAAATTGAAGGAAAATTTTAATAGTATGAAAAAAAATCAAAGTCCAATTAGTTTAACCCTTATACCTATATCAAGTTTTGAAACATTTTCTTATTAAATATAATAAAATATTATTTAAGAATAGACAACACTAATAAATATTCTTTGTATTCTTATTATAACTTATAATGTCAAAAATAAATTTGTTTTATGAAATATATAGTTTTAATTTTATCAATATATTAAATATTACTTTTTAAATGCTTTTTTTAATCTTTTTTAACTATTAAAAAATCTTCAAATAATGGATTAGCATTGAAGAATATTATTGTATCAATATTTTAAAAAAATATTTTAGTAGAAACTGTAAAAAAAAATTCAAAGGAAAAAAGAACTTATATATCCAGATCAAAAATCTAATAAAACCAACTATAGAAATATTTTATTCCCAAAAAATACGTATAAATCTTCCCTTGAATCCTTATAGCTAACCAAATGGATTGAAATCATTCCTACCAATCATTGTAAGATAAATAGTCATTTTTGTCTTTGAATGTGTAATTCGCTGACAAATACGTCCCTACAAGATAAAAATATAAAATTTAATCTTTGAGAGTGTAAAAAGTGTGACAAATATATCCATCATTTGGATGCACCTCTCTCCTATTCTTTCCAAGTTATATTGTGATTTTGCAGTGTTTATCCTCTTTTCATATTTTTGCATCTATCTTTTGAATATTTTTTAGCAGAATTATTTTTTACAACGGGAAAATCTACGCATCAGAAAAATAAATATATCACAAAAGTGAAAATAAAAATCAACAAAACAAAATATCAAAAGTCTTGCCTGTGTGTAGAACCAAATCTTTGAAGTATGCGATTGTGGAAAGGCTTTCACTATACAATGTAGTATGCGATTGAGGGAGTGTCCTGCGATTCGGTCTTTCATGTGAAGATGCTTGCACATCCCCAAATTCGTTTGACCGAGTTTTCTTCAAGTGTCGCGTGGTTCGAAGAGTCTGACCGAGGTTTCATGGAGTGTCTGTGATTGGGAAAGTGTCCTACGATTCAATCTTTTTATGTGAAGATGCTTACACATCCCTAAATCTGTTTGACTAAGTTTTCATTGAGTGTCATGCGATTCGGAGGGTCTGACTGAGGTTTCATGGAGTGTCGTGCGATTCGGGGTTTGAGGCGAAGAGGCTAGCACAACCCCAAATTCGTCTGATTGAGGTTATCGTCGGTTGCCATATGTGATTGGAGGTCCTGCGATTTAGTCTTTGATGTAAATATGGTTCACGAAATACTGCTGCTATAGCATCATCATCATAATTGAGAACGTAGAATCTCTAATATTGACGAAAATCTAAAGAAAGTGAAACACGAATGAATGAAGCGATCAAATTTTAGAATGTTCTTTTGCGCCAAAGATCTAGGAGAGGAAAAAGTTGTATGTGAAAAACCTTGAGATGAAAAGCAAGTACGTAGAAAGGAATGCAGAATACTGGGGCATTTGGAAGTGAGTATCACTCAATTGAAATGTATTGTATAGGATTTTGGACTGCGATTCGATCTTTGATGTGAATATGGTTCACGAAATACTATTGTTATAGCATCATCATCATAATCGCAAACGTAGAATCTCTAATATTAACGAAAATCTAAAGAAAGTGAAATGGGAATGAATGAAGCAATCAAATTTCATAAGGTTCTTCTGCGCCAAAGATTAAATTCAAAGACGGTTTTTATGAAACTGTCTTTGAATAATGCAAAACAAAGACGGATTCATAAAAAGTGTTTTTTTTTTTTTACATTATTCAAAGATGATTTCACGAAAATCGTCTTTGAAATGTTAGTGATATTTACAATAATACCACTGCATGCTCAACAATGACGGTTTTGGGACAACCGTTGTTGAGCATGCGTCGTAAATAACAACTTTTTTAGTAGTGTGTTTTTGTGTTTTAACCTTTTTCAAAGGTGGTTTCCTAGTTTCAAGTGGTTATCAATGTTATGTTTATGTGTTTGATTATGGCGTAATTTATACGTCTTTAAATGTGGTTGCAGTTATTTTTAAGTCTGTAAATGTATGTTCTGAATTCAATGGAAGTGTTTTTCTTTTACCTCATCTCTAAATTGCACTTTACTAAAAACTCATTCTTTTTCTTCAAAGTTGTCCGTGTTTCTGTTGCCACTTTACGAAAACAACAAATTGGTACCAGAGCCTTCTTAAGAAATAGAGTTTGACATAGAAAATTATCAAATTTGGGTTGTGAGAATGAACACTTAGTTGGAAGCAATGGATCTTTGGGAAGCTCTAGAAGAGGATTATGAAAATCCTCCTCTTCCAGGTAACCCCACAATAGCCTAGATCAAGGATATGAAGGATCGAAAGACAAGAAAGTTGAAAGCAAAGTGGGACTCCAACACACTCTTCTTCTACCCACAACTACTTGTACGTAATATAATAAATGAGATGTATTAATTTTTATCCAATAAAGACCATGATATATATATATATATATATGATCTTGAGATATACACTATCCCCAAAAGATTTTTCTAAGAAAGTGAGCACTTATATTCTATTCGGTAGAACATAGCTAAAAAGTGATTAGTGGTGGGATTTGGATGCTAAATATAGAAGTCTGTGTAATTCTAGTACAGAGTATTAGTTTTTTTTGGGTGAAACAAAGCATTAGGTTTACTATGCAATTATTTATCCACTCAGGTTTTGAATTTCATTTGATTTGAATTTCTGCCCTATATTATTTATTTTTAAAAAAATGTGATGACTGTGGAGCCATATAGGAATTTAGCAGTGACTTCTTTTGGGAACAAATTATCCATGATTTTTGTTCTCTTTTGGGAACAACATAGACTTCTCACCATTGCCTCATCTCAGTCTTTCAAATGTCATGTTGTTGACTGAATTTGCAAGTTACCTTCACTAGTATTCTACCTTAAAAAAGATAAAAAAACACTGGGCAACTTTTTCAAAGAAATAACTAGCCACGGGTTTTTTTTCCGTAAATACACCTTCTCTCTCCTATTTTTTCTCAATCTACACTACTTTGCAATTTAATTCCCTACATACACTATTTGGGACTTTCTCTCTCCTTTTTGTTTTTTTTTAAATTTAAAATATTATAAAATATAAATATTATATTATATAATTTTTTAATTGGTTTTAAAATTACTTATTTATCAAATTAAATTTTATAATTTTTTTAAAGAAAAAATATACAGATAAAGAAAAATAAAAAAATTGGATAAAATTATAGTACAATTTTTTAGTTACTTTGTATGTATTTTTGTAGTTAAATTTATGTGTTGTTGATATTTTTTTTGTTATGTTCGTTAATTAAAAAAATAAGAAAATTAGTTAGTAGTATTAAAACAAACTAAAAAAATAATTGATACATTTATCTTATATAATAGACATAAAATTTTCAAAGAGTAGTAACTGCTATATTGAAAATATCTTTAAAAATATTTATTGAAAATATCTTTAAATAAAAATATATTAAAAATATCTTTAAAAATATTTATTTAGCAGTTATTTTTTTCCTTAAGTGATAATAATTGATATTTTTATTATTTATGGCTTGCAGATATGGAAAGAAAAGATTAAAATATCCAAAAGATACTGATAACCGCTAAATATGAGCTATTTTTTATAATAAAAATATATTGAAAATATCTTTAAAGATATTTAATTAGTAATTATTTTTTTTTGTCACCCGAATCAATGTGGCAAGAATATGAATGAGATCTAAGTTGTTAAACAAAAAATCTTCTCATTTTTAATTAAATCTAATGACACAAAAAAACTAATTATATTTAGTAATATAATTATATTAGAAAATTCAGATTTTAAATAAAAATATTCACCTAAAAATATGTTAAGTAAATTAAATAATAAAACAAAAATAATTATATTTAATAATATCATTTTCTTTAAAAAAATTAAAAAACAAAATTATAAAATTTAATTTAATAAATAAGTAATTTTAAGACCAATTAAAAAAATTATATAATATAATATTTATATTTTATAATATTTTAAATTAAAAAAAAAACAAAAAAGAGAGAGAAAGTTTCAAATAATATATATTGAAAATTAAATTATTGAAAAAAAGTAGGAGAAGAGAAAATATGTATTTATGGAAAAAAAAAAAAAAAAACCACTAGTCACCCATGTATAGGACTAGGACAATGGTGGAAACATCTTCAAAGCATTTAAAATTTTGCAGTCCCTTATTTCATTCCCTAGAATTCGATCTTTTCTGGTGATAGTGTTTCCAAAAGACAGCCAAATAACATAAATTCTATGTTGAGACCAAGTCAAAGTTTCAAATTTTGCATGATGCCGTTAAAACTTTCCATAAACTCTTATTCTCCCACCACAAAATTCCCTATAAGCTCAGTGTCTAGTCATTTCCACTTTAAAGTGACATGCATTAAACATTAACCACCCTGTTGAGGAAGAACCCAAAACCATATGAAAATCAAGGATTGAAGCTAACACCACTTTTCCCCAAGCATCAAAGCAAAAATTTAGACCAAAACATCTGAAAATACATGAAAAAAAGATAAACAGACTGAGAGAGAGAGAGAGCTATATATATATCACAGGCTTTCTCTCTCTACCTAGTAAGCATAAATAGAGTTAGGCCTTCTCCTTGTCTCTCCGATCATTTAAAACATTGAATTTTGGCCCTTTACTATCTACAACGTTCTTGTGTTGTTTATTACACAGTGTAATGCTGCTGGATTGTGTCAATGTCCAGACCCTTCAGCTTCACCACAGACTCAACATGTCCCTTAAGTGTGTGAAGCTCGCGAAGCCTGTAAGAGTAGGCGAAAAAGAAAGAAATTTCATGTATTAGTTCACTACAAGACTTTCTCAGAATATAAAAAATAATGAATCAATTGTGTAGTTATTAATATTTTAATAATTGTGAGGATTTGGCTAGTCTGAAGTGAAGGTAAAGTAAGTAATCTTAGTCATTGATTAAAAAAAAAAAAAAAACTAACACGGTTGATATTCCAATTCGTGCATAATTCCTTATGCATGTGCATGTAATATTAACCATTGATTTTGTCATCAATGACAGATATTATTTACTTCACCTTCTAACATGAGTTGCTCATTTTAGAGAACTTGCACCATCTAATGGTCATGATAATTTTAGAAGCTAGGAAATTTGGTTGCTTACCTTGCAACTTCAGCTCTTCTCTTGGCCTGCTCAGCAATCTCAGTCAGTTCTCTATAACTGCTCTTTTCATTGAAGATGTTAGAAGTTTCTGGTGGTTGAAGTCCATGCAGGGTCCTCTGAGCAAGAGCCCATTGAGCTTCCCTCTCCTCTTTACCATAGTCTTTCTTGGTGGTGAAGGCAGTCTGTCACCAACATTAATTTTGAAACAACAGTCACAAATCCGAAACCTATTCATCGAAAATTCGCCATTCCAGAACATGTAACGGTGAATAAATTATGCAAATACCTTGTTTTCAAGGAGATTGTTCCAAGCCTTGCCACTCAAGATGTAGCGGATGGCGAACTTCATGAGGTCAAGTGGGAAATAGAAGACAATACTGTAGAGCCAAATCACTCCTGCCCAACCCCAACCAATTCCTTGGATCCTTGCAAAACCCCAGTTGGCATACACTGCTATTACTGTAGCAATCTGCATGACCATAAGCTCAAAAATATCACTCCACCCTTCTATGATAGTTCTTATAATGAAACTAGTAACATCCTAATTTGATCACATTTCAGTTGCATAAATCCAATTCTAGCATATATGATGGAATGTCGTCATCTTTACCAGCTGAGCAATAATGAAAGCAGTCATTAATAGCAGTCCGGGGCGTTCAATGAAGGACCAGCTGCGCGAACGGGTGACAAATATCAAAGCCTGGCTGACTATACTGACTTGTAGATACAAAGCAGCAGTCATTTCATCTGGATTGTCATGAATTGGTCTAACTCCAAATTTGTCCTTCAGTGACAAACAAGGGAACGGTGTCAGAAATTTTGAACTGAAACAAGGAACATTACAATTCAATATGGAAGCAATGAAGGGTAAATATTTCTTACGGGGAAGAACGTTGTCTCTTTCATTGCCCAGAAGAAAATAACAGTCATCAGTGCCAAGTAACCTCCAAGCACAACCCCAGTAGCAAATATTTCGTTCAGTTTCCAGCTATCAGGCAATGGAGATGGCTTGACCCTGTCCTTTGAAATTGTCATGATTGTTCCTGATGGTATGACAAATATTGTTTTAGATCACCGTTGTTTTTCAGCATATAAAGAGATTTCATGGTATATTTCAGCGAAATAAGAATTTTACCATCATTCAGAATGGCAATAATCAAAACCATGAAGGGTGAGAAGTCAAATTTCCAGATCAGTGCAATAAACATGAAGCCAAACTGCATTCAGAAACACAAAAACCAAACTGATCAATATTCATTCGTTGTCACAACAAATTACCTACATAATGACAGCAAGCAACACTCTACTTACCACTATACGGATTGTGATAGATACTGCATAGATCTGAAATGCAAAGAAAATGGTGCCAAGAGTTAATTTTCAACAAGCTGAGTGAAAATGAACATGTATAACAAGAAAGCAAAAATAACGTACCGTGTAGTTCTTCATTCTTTGGAAAATAGCTCTGCTAGTTAAGACAGCACTTATAATAACACTCAATCCAGGTTCTGTCAAGACAATGTCAGAAGCACTTCTGGCAGCATCAGTAGCATCAGCAACAGCAATTCCAATATCAGCCTTCTTCAATGCAGGAGCGTCGTTGACACCATCTCCAGTCATTCCACAAATGTGCTTCCTCTCTTGCAACTTCTTTACAATTTCATACTTGTGCTCTGTAGTATAAATAACAGAATATAATAAGGACATGATTAGCAACTACAAATTTTCAAAGAACATAAGGAGAGGCAAAAAAATTATAATAAGAAGATAATAGTGAGCTGGTACAAGAGTATGAACCTGGAAAAACTCCAGCAAATCCATCAGCCTTCTCAATCAGCTCTTCAACGGGAAGTGCGGCAATACTTGCATCTTTGTCTTGACCAAGCAATGTAGCAGATGGATACATATTTGTTCCCATTCCAAGTCTCCTTCCTGTTTCCTTAGCTATGGCAAGTTGATCACCTAGGGAGTAGAACAGAAGTACATAATATTAAATTAAGGATGTTTGACTTTGATAATAAATGTTATTTTATAACAAATATAGCCTTCCTTTAGATAATGGAATGAGGGAGATTAGTTACCTGTAATCATCTTAACATTTACACCAAGGTTAAGAGCTCGGCGAATGGTTTCAGCACTGTCATGCCTTGGGGGATCAAACAGTGACAACAAACCAACAAACTGCCATGGAGCACCAGCACTTTCTTTTGTTTTCTCAGGAACTTCCTGCAGAAGTAGCAGTGAGGAACCATGAGGGCTTATGTTTGTGGAGGGAAAGAAAAAATACTTGAAAAATGAAGACTAGTTAGCTATAAAAACCTGTCTAGCAACAGCAAGTGAACGAAGCCCTCTTTCGGCAAACTTGTCAATAATAGCATGAACCTTCTTCTTAGCATCATCCCTGAGGTTGCACAGGGCCATGATCTGTTCGCCAAAATAAATACATTAACACCAATGCAATAACTATAAGTCTAAAAAATTATAATCAAACTGAACATGGTTACCTGCTCAGGAGCACCTTTGCTTGCCCTGTGCCAATTTCCATTAGCATCAATGTAAGTCAAAGCAGTTCTCTTGTCAACAGGATTGAATGGTAGAAAATGCACCTCTCTTATCCCAGCCCTTGCCTGCACAAGACATACATAGATATGTTCTATAATTCAGGCCAGAATTTTTATAATAATGAACTCAAAGACAGTAAATGTGGAAATTGAAGAGAAGTATAGGTCTGTTTGTTTAAGATAATTTCCAAAACAAATGCTAAGGAAATCACCTCTAAAATATGTTAGCATGTTTGGCTAAGGCTTTGTCTAGATAAACTTCTCCATAAACACAGGATAACAAAATAAGAAGGTAAAATGAATTAGGCTCTCACATAAGCTAAAATCAACTTATGCACAAAACTTTTATAGTTATTTTCATTTAACCTCTCTAAAAGTTAAGTTGCATAAGTTGATTTTAGTTTATGGAGAATTCAATACATTTTACCTTTTTTTATTTTCTTCTCCTATAAGTGTTTATGGAAAACTTCATCCAAACAGGTCATAAGTCTTTTTTAAAATATAAGATTTTACTTATTTGCTCATTCTTAAAATCACTTTCTTTTTTCAAGCATAAGCAAGTGGGATCAAACCTCTTTAGGATCAGCAAGCATTCCCACAATGGCGGCATCAATGGCATCTTGGTTTTCAGTCCTGGCAGCCCTGGCAGCAAGAAGGATCACATGATCCTTGTCCACACCCTTTGCAAAGACCTCAACCAAGTTCTTGTCAACAGTGAGTTTGTTGAGGGTGAGTGTTCCTGTCTTGTCACTGCAAAGGACATCCATGCCTGCCATTTCTTCAATGGCAGTCATTCTCTTTGTGATGGCGCCCTGCTGTGAGAGCTTGTGAGAACCAATGGCCATTGTCACAGACAACACGGTAGGCATAGCAATGGGAATCCCTCCAATCAAGAGCACCAACAGGTTGTCAATTCCATCCCTGTACTTGCGGTGCTGAATCGGGTACATCACTATAATCTCAGCTAGCATACCAACCGCAATGGAGCAAATACAGAAGTTCCCAATTGCTGTAAGAACCTTCTGGAAATGTCCAACTTGGTTGGTGCTATCAACCAAGTGTGCTGCCTTTCCAAAGAATGTGTGCACACCAGTCGCAATCACAACGGCTTCGATTTCTCCTTGTTTGCAAGTTGAGCCAGAGAAAACTTCTTGCCCTGGGTGCTTGGTCACAGGAAGTGATTCTCCAGTCAGAGCTGCTTGATCAACCATCAGTGGATCACCCTCAAGAAGCCGAGCATCAGCAGGAATAATGTCACCTAGCTTGATGCTTATGATGTCTCCAGGGACTAGAATTGCAGCTTCCTGCTCACTCCATTTACCATCTCTAAGAACCTGCAAAGCCATGATGAACATTTTGTAAGTCATGAAAACATGCTTAAACTAGTCCCATCTTAATGCCATGTTATAGTATAATGCCTAGAGTTAACCATTTATGAATGTGACTTATGACCTTCTCATAAACTCTTTATCTTATTCCAGCAAGTTTCCAAATCAAAAGTATGAATAAGTGCTTAGGTATGCACTACTGTCAACCAATCAGAAACCATCCTTAGTATGACTTTGAAGATAGTCATTATAAAATTCAATAAACTTATCATATTGAAGGTTTGTGACAGTGTAAAAAAATCTTTAAAATATCTAATGCATATACTATTTTGTCTTAAACTATTCACCTTTTTTGTACAAAAGACATGAAAGATCTCTCATATTTTTGCATCAAAAGCATCCACAACTTCTAAATGTAGAAAAGAGACACAAATTTCAATTGCATATTACCTTCGTCTTAGGAGCAAGACCGGCCATAAGAGCAGCAGCAGCATTTCCAGCATTGTTTTCTTCAATGAAACTGATAGTGGAGTTGATCAGCAACAAGCAAACAATACCTACAAAATCTTGCCAATCCGGAGGCTTCCCTTCGCCGTTTGCAAGAGCAATGGCCATTATAGCTGCAGCCTCCATGACCCATGAAAGCGGATTCCACATGAACCCAAGAAACTTGAGAAACTTGCTTTCCTGTTTATTATTACAATTACAATCATTATCAATCAGAAATTGCACTTAGTCGTTGCATCTTTAGGAATATATTAGAAACTATATCATAATTAAAGGTATAGTAACCTTCTTCTCTTCTAATTTGTTAGGTCCAAATATTTGAAGCCGGTTTTCTCCTTCCGTGGAGGACAAACCTTCCCTGGTACATTTCAGCTGCTCGAACACTTCCTCAATTGGAATACGTTCCTATAAACACAGTGATGTTAGAAAAAACTGCACTCCTAAACACATTGCTCTTATTATGTAACTATGCTTTTGCTTTCGAAGTTTCTTTATTAACGCAATACAAGTTTTTCTTCATTTGCTTTCTTTGGTACAGGATTAATTATTGACTTATTGCTCTACATAACTTGAGATCTTTTGTCCACATTTACTGCTTATAGTAACTGTTGAAGTGCAGATTATTATGAATCAATTGGATTCAATATTTGTGCCAGAGGAATCAGCCATGTTGTGGTTGAGACGTGAATTTTGGTTGAGTTGGATTTCAATCATATGTTTCCAAAACTTAATAACCACACACATGCACACAAGTACAATCATGTAACAATCATAAATGATAGGACGTGAAGAGATATCTATGACGGTGATATTGCAGGTCAGTATGACTACCAATATTTTGATAAAAGAAAAATTAATTTGATTTGACATTCATTATCTACACTACAAAAAAATACTTTAATTATTTGAAATACTTTTTGCGCAATTTGCATTGAATATTGAATTAATGGTCAAAAATGAAATGAAATTTCTTAATTTCAATTTTAATGTTTTAAGTGCAATTCAAAATTGAAATTTTAGTTTTATACGATAATAAAGCAACTAGCACAAACCCTTTTCAATTCTCAGCGGATTTTCTAAGAATTACCTTTTTTTTACTGTAAGAATTACCAATTTTAAATCTTCAAATTATCCTCTTCCGTTAAATTTTGATTTTCATTATGGAAATGTTTAACATAAATTATCTTACGATAATAGTTTTAAAGATATGATAATTATATTATAAATAATATTATGCTAGTAGTATATTTTTTTGCTACTATCAGCTACTTTTGTCTTAACTTTTTTAAAGATAAAATATCTACAAATTCACTTTTTCACCCTACTGTATGCCCAATTATAGCCAAATACTGCACATGCCTCAACAAGGACACAGTGCTCAGAGTATGAACCAACTTCCTTTGACTACTAACCAAGAATCCTAATCCTATTCGTTGAAAATATATAAAATAAAATCCCACTTCTGGACAACTTTTTCCGCCAAACAATAATAAAAATTCTAATGAACAAAAGTCTTAAAGATGCTGGCTAAAAAATCACAAATAAATTTTATTAAAAATTATGATATAAAAAAATTATTTTAATCATTTATTTTATAAATACATACATTTTTCACCCGAAACAATCTTATTCAAATTAAATAAAATTATTATAAACAACGAAGTTTATGTATACTTAACACAAATCAAAACTCAACACTATACATTAAACTTTAGTAACTTGTGTATCAATTAATTTACATTTTTTATAGTATTTAATCAACATTTTAAATAATAATAATAATAAGGAAAGTATTAAGTGTCAGAGTGGACAGAACAGCTATCTCTCCATGTGATTGGCGCGTTTTAACAGCTTTCACGTCTTCCACTGCTTCGACAACTTGGGGTCCCGTTTGGTCTCATTTTAATTAATAACAACACACACTTTCTTTCTTTATTCTATTATTATTATTACTACTATTTTATAGTGGAACAATTGACAACCGTCGAATCACGACACAACCTATTCATGGATCCAAACAAGCGTAGACCCAACCCCCCCCCTGTGTCAGGACCGTTGAATGTGAGACTTACTATGAAAACGTTAATCCCGAGGGCCATGATCCACACAATATTTTTGGAAAGGGCCAAAGTACCACGGAAAAAGTACTTAAAATTCCTTCCCACCAAACAAGGCGCAGACAGAGAGAGACACACACATGATGGATGGATGGATCACACTCACTTAAGAAAATACTAATATGAACACAAAAAGCTTAATAAATGGGGTGAAATATTATTTTTTTAGACGTGTTGAACTCAATGTCTTACCTGTATCTCACATGTTTTGATCCGCAATTAAGGTGTCACTAGGGAGAATTAAAACGTTTTGTCGACCAGAAAGTGAAAAAAAAAATTAAGAAACGAATCTGTAACTCTCCCTTATTTCCATGCATGTGTTAATTTGGCTTTTGACAAAAAAAAAAAATTATGTGGTAATTAAGTGTAGTTTCCTTTAACGTAACGGTTCTAATATTCAAAAAGTCTCACTTGCATGTTACCTTCCCCAGAACTGCCCTCTAATTGACTTTTAATCTTTCTCCTAATTTTCTCAACGATGAAACGTTAGGTGGAGAAAATTAGATCATATATGTTGAAAAAATGTAACTTTTGTTATCTAAACCAATTCTAAATAAATTCACTAAAATCGACTTAATGGTAAAAGTTGACATAATTTGTATGAGATACTAAGTTAAAACTTTGATATTACGGTGGAAGTTTAGATAATTTGTACAAGATTCTAAGTGAAAACTTCACTATCGTAGTGTCGTTATTATAAACTAAAAGACAAATTCTAAAGAAATAAACAACTAAAATGGTTATATGTTAAATAAAATTTAGAAAAACATTTTTGTGAATTCTCATTTACAAAATGATGACGAAAGAATTTATTATTTTAAAAGTAAAAATACTTTTGAATTCTGAAATCCAAACATGCATCAAGAGATTCAACAAATGAAAGTTAAACTATAAGAACACTAATCTCAAAACTTTCTTGAGTTGGAAGCATAAAACTTTGAAGCCAACCAAAATCAAACAGCCATGATGCTATGCTATCATGCTACCTACCCATCAAAGTAAACCCCCCCAAAAAAAAAACAGAAAGAAAGAACTTTGTGTATGATTCTTTCATTGAACAGCACTTCAACACTCTATCCACACAAAAAATGAAGAAAAAAATAAGAGAAAACAAAAGGGTTGGAAGGGAAGTGTATGCATATACCAGATCAACAGTCTCGTTCTTGATCTCTTCAAGAGTGATGGTTCCCTTGTCCCCAGCCATGTTTTCTTGTTCAGCAAAGACAAAAGAGGCACCGCAAAAAACAATAAGTTTTCAAGGCAGAAAGGGATAAAAAAGATTAAAGGGCCATTGAATGAGAATTCTGTATCCCAAGAAAAGAAAGTGAATGAATGAAAGGAGAGATAGAAGAAGGGTATGAGCTCACTCCCAATGCCTCTCTTTATATACCCTCTTTCACAACTGTATGAATGAGGCCTCAAACTCAATTAAGAAGACTATGTAAATACACCTCCCTTTCACGTTCACTTTCTCTCTCTATGAAATTCAACTTTCTCTCTCCTATTCCCGGTGAATTGTCGGTTCTTGGTGCTAATGATTAGGGGTGGAAATGAGCCGAGTAGCTTATCGAGGACCTTCGGCTCGGCCTATGTAAGGCTCGGCTTGGCTTGTTTACTATAAAGACCAAGCTCAAGCTTTTTAAAAAGTCTTTTTAGATAAAAAGGTCAAACTTAAACCATAAAAAAGCTTGACAAGCCGACTTGTTTAACTAATAATAATAATAATAATAAATTTATTTTATCAAATCTTATCTTATCCAGATTTTATTCTATTTAGATTTTATTTTATTTAGATTTTATTCTATCTAGATTTTATTTCTTCCAGATTTTATTTCATCCCATCTTATTTTATCTTGTCTAGATTTTATTTTATTTCATTTATGAACTTGGATTTAAAATAGATTTGTAAGCTTTGGGGTTGAGGACCTATATAACAGCACCAAGGTTTTAGTGTAGGAGTTTTCTTTCGGAGAGAAGTATAATTCTAGGATTTTAGAATTCCAGTTTTTATTATTGTTCATGCACACTGTTCACGTAGAATAAAATTCATTTTCTGCAAATCATCTCTAATCCATACATTTTTTAATATTATGCTCTTTATTTTCTTTTGATATACTTTATGCTTTAACGACTTGAATTCAATATGATTTTGTTTATCAATTATTTTTGAATTTGTACATTACTTATACGAAATTTTATAAGTTTTTTTTAGTTAGTATTTCATTAGGTTTTAAAATAATTAATTAATCAAAGACGTCTTTAAGCAGACTTTTAAATAGGCTCGTGGGTCAAGTCAGGCTTTTATATAAGCCGAGTTGAGCCTTAAAAAAAAGTCTATGACAGGTAATGAGCCAAGCTCAAGCCTTAGGTATTCAATTCAGGCCGAGTTCAAACCTAGTAAAGTTTGGCTTGGCTTGCCTCATTTCTACCCCTAATGATGGTGTCATCTTTGAGTTGAAAATTTGGGAATATTATTATGGCAGTTAAAGAAATAATAGCATTTAATTTATAAGCTTTAAAATATTGTATAGAATATATTAATAAAAAAATTTGTTAAGAGCAACTGCGCATGTTACCCAATTTGGGGGTCCCAACACCTATGTACTAGCCATGTTGAGAGGTGGCCTGCATCATTTTAGACATCAGGTATCTATACATTACCTGGCTACTTGGTACATTAATGCCACATAAATTCTATTTATATTTTTTTTATAATGAAAGGAAAGATAGAAACTATATTTATATGTTTTTTTTATAATTAAAGGAAAGATAGAAAGAGATGAGGGAAAAAATTAAGATGAAATTAGTGATACGATAGGAAGAGGTAGAGAAATAAATAATATGGTTGAAATTCAAAAATATTTAAACTATGACTATGAATTTTTTTTTCCTAATTTAATTGCTAACTGAAGTTAAATTTAGAATGATGAGAGATTAATTTATCTTTAATTTATAAATTTGAATTTTTAATTTTAAAATCAAAGTTGTATATATTTGAATATAATTTTAGTGACTACAAAAGTAAGAAATTGGTTTTCCAATACACATTAACTAACACTTTCTTTGATAAGTAAAAGATAGGCTGGAAAAAGAGAGAAAGAGAAGGAAAGAAAAAGAAAGTAAGTGAACTTAAGTTGTTTGGTGAAGTGAAAAAGGGTAGATGATTTTAATATAAAGTGATGGAACCAACATGCATAATTTCGTCTTAAAACTAAAAGAGAAAATATGCATTGTCTATTGCTTTAGTATATGTTTGCTTCAGCGTCAAAAACAAAAATATGTGGATTCGTAACTTGAAAATCTAAAGTTATAGAGTAACTTTTCATTAACAGGAGCATTCAATGAGGATTTTGTGCGACTTAATAAAAAAACCAAACACGTTATTAATGTTATCCCTGTTTGTGTCCTTGTTGATCATGAATGTTCATATTTTGTTACTTATTATGTATATGTATAATTTTCATAATTTTAAGCATTAGGTTTTTGAGAACAAAATTTAAATTGAATATTTATATTCTTGTCATTAAATAATTAATTTTTTATTTCAAACAATGATACTTGAAGTTTCGAAAATAAAAACAATTTTCATAAAAAAATAAATTAAGGAATTTTAAAACAAATATTTATACGTCATTGTTTAATTTAAAAACTTGACAATGATATATAATTTTATCATTTTAATTTCTTGTTATCCATCAAGATAAATGAGACACTTTGGATTCGTAAGAAACTACACTACAAAGGAAATTCGAGCCTCGGAAGCCTGCATCAAACGATATGGAAATTCGCAGCATATAAATTTTTAATAGAAACAATTAAACTTTAAAAATAATAAATACTTAAAATAAAATTGAGAAAAAATTGTTATACTTTTAATAATTTAAAATTTTGTAAACATTATTTTAAGGTAATAATTAACACAACAGTATATAATGTAATGGATTGACTTTTAAATGGGGACCACAATAATCGAAAGTCGTCTAAGACGCAAATTAAAATTATTACAGTGTTTTTTTTTAATGGACAATAATGCAGGGTGTGGACCCCAACCCACTTTCTGCCCCTCTCTATATTATTAAAATAATTATAATTCTTTCTATAATATTTTTTTATAAGTATATTTTATTTTTTTTAGTAGATGATAAGTATATTTTCAGAACATTAAATGTTTTACTTTTCTGTTTAGTATTTGTTTTATAAAGTAAGAGAAAGATTTAGAGGAAAATTAATGATAAAATACAGCATTACTCATGTTATTATCAAATCAACCCACTTTGAGTTAAAAGTAAGAAAATAATCAACTTTTAAAATTCTCGATGCAACAAAATAAAAATCTATATGTTCTGATAAGATGTGTCAAGCCAATCATAATCCTAAGTTGCCACCTTCGGCGGCTTCAGCCCTTAACATAAGTGGTTGTGGGTCCTTTAGCTCATCAAAACTTTTTAGTTTCTTCTAATTTTTAATTTCTTTTTAGTATTAGCATATGATAAAAGGAAAGTAAATTTTATAAATTAATATTCTTTCTTGTCCCAATAGTAGTAAAGGAGATCAGAAATAGAGATTGAACTTGTGCGCCTTCCACTGTCTCAGTCCTTAAAATTCTTAAAATTCACCTGAACAAATAATTAAATTGAGAAAAAAAAAAAAATAGGATCACCTCCTGGAATAAAAATATGGTCTCTATACCGGATGGGCACCCCGGGAACTAAATTCAAAATGACAAAAATTTTCGAAACAATTGGCCATATATTACATCCTTGGGCATAGTCTTGGGAGACATGTATATATATTGTTATTTATTATTTTATTAAATTTTTATTTTGAAAAAAAATCTTGATTGAAATTAAAGATTTGTTATTATGATAGATGTTATGATAACGAGAAATGAGTCTTTTATAATTTTAATTTAAATTATTTTTTATTGTATGATTATTATAAATAAGACATTAATAATCTGGATAGATTAATATATATGTAATAATTTTTATTGCATAAAAATTAATAGATCTCATTTATTAAATTGCATATATAGATGATATATATGTGGATGTCATAATTGAACTGTCTTAATTGATAATTCTTAATAATTAATATTATCTTATATGTCAATAGGAAGTTTTCAAGAAAAAATATAATAATTTTATTTGACATTATCATAGTAATTAAAAATTATTTGTTATATTTTAATTTTAGACACCTAATATTTTAAGACACTAGTTGAATCAATATTAGATATGATTAAATACTTGTAGACTTAATGATTAATCAAAAAGGAATTCTATCAACTTTAGATAATGAGTTTGAGCTATGATAGAATTAAGACCTTGGTCAAGACAATTGAATGAGAGAAGAAAATAGTTTCCTAAGTCATCCATTTATTAAATGTGTTAGTTTATTGGAATTTGACAATAATATTATACTCTAGAGTTAATCTTGAGTTATAAACCATGGAAGTAAATATTACATTATTCTTTTATTGGTTCTTGAAAATAAAAGATATTATTTTATGTTATCCAAATGTTGTTAGAGTTAACCTTTATATGATTGTTCACCTCCACTTCGAATTAAGATGAAAGCATTGGTTGAGGTCTTTTTTCCATATATGTTTGTTTTTATTTTTCCAAATCTAAGATAGATATGAAGCCATCCACAAACATGTTTCGTCCAAATCTCTTAAACCCTTTTTAGATCGAGAGAGATCAACAATGAGATTATAACATGCTTTTGCACCATCTTGCTCCTCTATGCCCCCAACCCATTTAGGGTTTCCCAATTATGATCTGAATCGAAATGCAACAACGACATCATGCTTACGTATTGATACTAGTCACTACATTGATTCTATTTAATCCATGTAAAATGTTCATTTTTTATATCATTTGAATCTATCTCATGAGGAGAATCAAAACATAAAGCATATTTTAACCGATGTAAAAAAAAAACCTAAATTGTAGTGTGGAGTTGGTATAAGCGAGGAAGTGCTTCATGCTAGCATTGCCAATCAAAACATCGTGCCAAAATCAAACATACTCTCTATTTTTAACATTTCTTTTTACACATTGAGAAAACTTAATGATGACATGTGATTATTGATATCTCTAACAAGATACATCATTAGTAAAGTTATAAAAATGAGTCCGCTTGTCTCATTTAGGATAATCCAACTCAAAGCAAGCTAACTTAATTAATCCAACTAACTTTGAAAGTGAGATAGAAAATAATTAACCTAATTCAACTCTCCCCAACTAGGTTAAATGTGTTAGCTCACCTGAGTTCAAAATAAAAGAAAATGTAGGGACAGGGAAGACAATGGACCCAAGTCTACATTTGAAGAAGTGAAGAACTATTATTTGTGAAAAAATTCATCTGCTCATCAAAATGGGCTATTAGGGAACAAAACTTCCACCATTGTATTTTGAAGAAATTAATAAAGAACTTTCACATAAAGAAAACTTCTTTGGTGAACCCATCTTCAAAATTTCAGGCAACACCATAGCGACATTAATTGTTATCGAGACGACTAAACGAAGCCTTGAAGTTGCTTGAAAATGAAGAAATTATAATTTGCCTCCTAGCCAAAGAAATTAATCTCTAGACGATTTAGTTTGAAGTCTAATTTTTTTTATCATCTTAATTAAATTGGATTCATGGATAAAATTTGAAATTGATGTTGAGTTGTTGAGTCACCATATCTAAATTCATAGTTGTTATTATACATTTTTCAGTCCCTTCCCACTTTTCCTTAATCTTTCATGTGGCTCTCGTATTTTAATACTGATTTCTTAAATTATTGTATATTAATTATGTTAGTCGCCACTTAATGATTCTCTTGGCATGCTTCCTGCTCCATGCACGCATACACTTTCAGTATAACGGTACAAATAACAAGAGAACTTATCAAATTGATTTAATGTAGAGTGTTACTAATTAGTGTTGTTATATAAAGATACCGGTTACGAAATTAAAAATATATATATTTAATGTAAAGATTATAAGAGAATATAAAAAAGTTATAGATAATATAGTATTATATATTTTAATAAGAATATTTTTCTTTTTAATTTCTTAACAGATACATCAAAGAGTACCAATTAATATTTATTTTTATTTTATTGTACTTTGCATAGAACTCCTCGCTGATTTAATATTCATTTTCATCAAGGCAAGCTCTTATATGGAGTACATATCACCCTAAAACAAAATAATCAATTATCGTCCCCAAAAAGTGATTGAATTTAAACCAGCAAAACATTGTTAATTATTTGTCAGGAGTACTTGCATGAAAGTCGGTTCAAAAGTGGGAACAGGACTTCCACGGTCAATTCGTAACGGCTGACAAAGGAAAGTAATTAACTCCACAATAGTCATATTTTTTGGTCTTATATGAAAAAATGATTATGATCTGAAATTCAATTAGAAAATAAATAAAATTTTATTAAAAATTATTTTTTTTATAAAAAATTAAATTTAAATACTATTTGAATTTATTTATAACTTTAACACATTAATTATTTATATTAAATCACTTGATTAGTCACAAAAGTCATATTAGAGCACATATAAGGATAGAAAGGAAAATAATTTAAAATCCTTCTGAGTAGAATTCCCATATACCAAATCTGACATGTCAAGTACGTAAAAGAAAAGCGTTTATATTAATCAGTTAAAAAGCCATTCTTTAATTCATAATAACACGATGGCTAGTTTGAATAGCAAGCGTTGCCACTTTATTTACGTTTGACTCATTACATCTAAATTAATCAACAAAATGTATATTAAATATATTAACCGATCGAGAGTTTGGTCATGACGAAATATGATTCAAATCCTCGTGCAGAGACACTTATATTTGGTGTCCAATCTTGTATACTTTTATGCAAAAATATGAAGGCGTCAATATTAAATTATAAATTTTATTATGACAGTCAAAATTAAACAGAAAAATCGCATGTCTTTTTAAATATGCAACCAGTTAACTTTATATAACTTAATATTAATTGTTTAGTTATTTTCACTTTAATATTAATTGTACGTGCTTTTCTACAAACATGCTTACGACATCAGCCATACGTCTGTGAGATTATTATTGTTATTCTCTCTAGTCTCAGATATATAAGAGATTTTTTTTCTCGACGTTAAATATAATTTTTTAAACTAATTTTATCTTATTTAAAGCTATTATTTTTAAATATCTTTCATTTAAGGATTAATTGTATTTTTTATCCCAACTTTTTATTTTGGTGAATTTCACTCTACTTTTTAATTTGATACATTTATTTCCAACTTTAAAAAACTTGTGAATTTTACCCTCATTCATTTATCTATTAATAAGCACAAAATTGAGGATAAAATTTGTTAAAAAAACAATAAAAAGTTAGAGTTAGAATTTTTCAAAAAATAAAAGTTGGGTAAAGTATAATTATATATGTTTGAAGTAAAAATGTCATAGGATAAAATCTACAAATTTTTTTAAAGTTAAATGTAAAATGTGTCAAATTAATTTGTTAGGGATAGAATTCATCAAAAATTAAGGATGAAAAAGTAAAATTAAGCATTTATTTAATTGAGATTTTAATTCTAATAACTCTTTTATTTCTAATATTAAATTCTAAGGAAGGATAGGATGAAAAAAATAATTTTTAATTAAGATTAATATAATTAAATATAATTAATTAATTTTTTAAGTTAATGTGAATTAATTTTCTTTTCTTATATATGAAACCAAAATAATATTATTATTGGATAAAAATAACTCAGTTAAAGTGATCTTTTATGTACGGAGACACCGTGCCCTATCTATATTGGCGCTATTATAAACTTAGGGTTTTGTGTCTTGATGTACCAAAACAAATCACACCCACAAGTGCATATCCTCTCCATTTCTATGAGAAATGAGCATCTTCATTTTCCTTTATTTTGGCCAGATAAGCGTGGCAAAATAATATTGGAAGGTTTAGATTCATTGCTTGCTATATTTATAGTTTATAATAACAAATAAAAGATAAGTGAAAAGTTCACACGATTGCTACTAATATTTCATTTTATAATTTCAGTGAAAGCTTTGTTCTTCCTTGGATTTTAGAATGTGTTTGGTCTATAGTGTACAAAAAAGAATTTGACGTAAATCAATGGGCACAATAAAATTACTTTTTTAATAATTTCCCTATATTATTTCAGTTTTTTATAAGCCCCTATATTATTTGAGTTAATTACTCTATCATTTTTATATTAATTTTAATAATTTTGTTACCATTAAGGATTAATTTACAAAATTTAAAAGAGTAAATATTTCATTGATTAAATATAAAGACATTCATTTTTTTAATGAAAGACATCATTTTATGAGAAACACAAATTTTGTTTATTTTGTAGCGATGGCTAGGCCATTGCTTATATTTAATTACTTTCTTTAAAGAAAAAAGTCAACTGAGTGACAATTAAGTTGTCACTAATTGTGGCGATCTCATGGTGTTGCTAGTATTCATTGTTAATTCTTTGTTTTGTTGCATTGTATTAATTGTATTTTTTTTTGTGCAGTACACATACAATTAAATTTAGATAAAATTTAAGAATATAAATTAAAAGACAAAACATTTAAAAGATAAATATTAAAATATATAATTAATTTTTAAAAGAATATAAGATGAAAATGACACATGTTAGTATATTAAAAGATAAAATTTCTTTTAGAACAAAATTACTCAACGTGAATACTTCCACATAAATACTATTGTGGTCACACCTAAATAGAGGGGTGTATTGAAAGTTTCACATGACGGGTAGCATGAGAAAAATAGGACATGTTGAAGTCTCATATCGAATAAAAATAGTATCGAAATAAATTATATAAGTGGGGAACAATCCTCATTTTATAAACCGGTTTTATAGGATTGAGTTAGAACTCAAACCCATTTTTCGACATGATATGTTGAAAGTCGCATATAGCCATGAAAAAAAAATGAGACACGTTAAAGTTTCATATCAAATAAAGATAATATCGATAAACTATATAAGGGAAGAGTAATCCTCACCTTACAAGTCCATTTTATAAGATTGAGTTAAGCTCAAACCTAACTAGGCATATTGAATAACTTTTCCAATAAATATTAACTCAATTAATATTGTCAGTCCACGCAGGTTGATAAATCAGAGCAGATAGTTTTTTAGCTGCTAAAATTGTCAATGAAATATTAATTGTCCACGAGTGCATCCTTACAAATGGGATGTATTTGACGCATAACCTTATGTCATATACTATTCCCATATCAACTTCAATTTTATTATTTAAGAGACGTCGCTATTCTATAATTTATTTACTTATCGTGTGAAGAAACTATTCTACAAAATAGTAACTATACCATAGGGTCGACCTCCATTTACTTACATCAAGAGTTATATATTACGCTTTTATTCTTATACCATTAACTTTTTTACATATTTGTGTCAACTACTTGAATAATAACCTTCATTTGTATTTATCATCAACTACTGAATAAGTCACATCTTAAATATTAAGTCAATTAATATTGTCACTCCACGCAAGTTGATAAACAGAGCAGGTAGTTTTTTAGCTGCTAAAATTGTCAATGAAATATTAATTGTCCACGCGTGCATCCTTCCAAATGCGATGTATTTGAGGCATAACCTTATGTCATATACTATTCCCATATCAACTTCAATTTTATTATTTAAGAGACGTCGCTATTCTATAATTTATTTACTTATCGTGTGAAGAAACTATTCTACAAAATAGTAACTATACCATAGGGTCGACCTCCATTTACTTACATCAAGAGTTATATATTACGCTTTTATTCTTATACCATTAACTTTTTTACATATTTGTGTCAACTACTTGAATAATAACCTTCATTTGCATTTATCATCAACTACTGAATAAGTCACATTTTACTCACTAAATTGCAATCAATCATTTTCAGATGAATACTACGTGTATGCTCCTTTGCTAAATATTAACCCGATATTTCTCTTTCAAGGAACCCTTGTCCACGCATACTTGTAAACGGGGCAAGAATTTCAATTTCTATAGGCTCTATTGTAGTCTCGTGTCATGTTTCACATCCACTTTAATGGTCAACTATGGATATATATAGGCTATTGCTAGTGTTTTTGCTAACAAAAGAGACAAACATTTCTGACATTTTTATATTTGGAAATATGTGCATTTATTTAACAATGCAAATAATTTTTTTAAAAAAGAATGCATGCATGATGACATGAATCACCCGGCACGCTTATAATTTTTTTAAAATTCTTATGCTAAATAATTGAATATTTTTCCTTCACAAGCTCTCGATCAAAACCACGATTACGTTTAACCATTCAATATTTGGGGCCTCTCTACTCTCTAGGCGTTTGCTTCATTGTTGCGATTAATATGGAGAAAAGGGTTTATGTTCTGAGTTTAATGCAATTTGCTTAATTTATTTAATTTGTTGTTTTTAATGAAGAAAATATTTATTTAATTTGTTGTTGTCTTGGCCATTTTAAGAAAAAATTCCATACGATTACGGTCACATGGACAACTTCCACACACTCACACACATATGTTTAAATTAATTATTATTTCACCAACCCACTTATTGATTATTTTTCTTTGCTATGAATCAGTTAGCAACGCCGTATACGTTTTCTTTGAAAATTTTAAAAGTCAACAAAGCTTATAAACTTCTTACTTGTGCGGTCTAAAACAAAGCATTTCAATGACTTTTAGACTATATATATTAGAATTATTTATCCTTAAAAGATAAAAAAAAAAAAAAAGATACCAACGAAGACCAAGAAGGTTCCCACCTCCAAAGCATGTAGAAGCAAGGAGGGGCCAATTATTTGTTCCAACATGGCTGCAGCTATTCAAGCTGAGTATTAGAGGAACAATAAAATTAATCAGCATTTTAGTGGTTTAAAAATTAACAGAATTATGAAGGCCTTTCTATTATACTACTTCTGAGTCAAACAAAAGCTTATTATAAGTTTAATATTTGTTGGCTATGTATCATATGTAAATGCTCACAAAGAGCAATCATGGTAACTATGAAATTGAGGATGACCACTCATGTCAGTGCCCAATAATACCTTTTCTTGAATTGAAAAATGCTGACTATAATGTATTCTTTATTAGTCTCTAGTTGCTCCGTCTCATTTATTTTAGGGTTTAAGGTTTTGCCATATATATATATATATATATATATATCACATAATTGAATGAGTTAGCCATTATATAATTAGTTAAAGTGGTAAGGATTCTCTACAATTGGAAGACCATAAAACCAATCTTTTGATAAATCTCTCATCATCATCATTCCATCATGACTAATCCAAGTACGCTTCCGCATATAGTTTTAATCATGATTTTGGATATGAGAACACAAAGGGATTCTATTTATCTCTGTACAATACTTTCTCTCTACATGAATAGAAAACATGTGATTAAGATTGACGATTGTTTGTTAGAATAAAATTAGATTGATTGATTGAATCCATATATTTGGAATTAAATCCCAACATTTGGACAACATACACACATTAGGTACAATGTTTTGAGGAAACAAAATAAGATTATCACATTACTGCAGAATGAACAATGATATAAAGCATTTGGTATAAATTTAAATGCATCATTTATATGTTTCTTCTTACTTTTAGAGGCCGATGCAATATATTAAAATAATAATCATCGGCCTCTAAAATTTAAAATAAATAAATAAAGTTAAAATAATTTACTCAATAAACGTTTTAATTTTGGATTTGGTGCATCAATATTCAAAATTTAGTTATGGTATATCATTTTAATTATTTAGCATTTAAATGAGCTAATTGAATCAAAATATCACCAAAGTGGCCTCTCTTGTGTAGATTATTCACGAGAAATGTTAAATGTTAACGTGTGTGATTATTTATATGAATGGTGATTGGCCCAAAAGAAAGTTATCATTTAACTAAGTTACATACACACCTGTGATGTTAAACATGCGATAATTATCAGGTTTTGCATGTGAATGATAAGTCACATCAAAAGATGGGTTTGTTATTTGACATGCTTCAATGTTTGAATATTTCAATAAAGATATCACTATCAATTAACACCACTGTCCAAAGACTTGATATTAACGGTGCTCTAGATATCTTGAGATGAGATATACCATTATTTAAATGCATTGATGTCTGCTATGTGAGCTTATTGTATTTTTGTTTTGATCTTTTCAGTTGTTGCTTCTATATCTATATCTGCTAATCTGAATTCGGTTCCAGTTCTTAATGGTGCAAATTTTAAGGACTGGAAAGAGAACATGCAAATTGGTCTTGTCTGCATGGATCTAAACCTTGCATTAAGGATTGAGAAATCACTTTCTCCTACGGATTCAAGTACCTCTGAATAGAGAAAACTTCATGAGAAGTGGGATCACTCAAATTGCATGAGTCTTATGATCATTACGCGTGGCATTCCTGAGGTTATTAGGGGCACTGTTTCAGATGATATAACTAGTCCAAAAGAATTCCTTGCTAAAATTGAAAAACGCTTTGCAAAAAAGTGGCAAAAACAAGTACTCTCCTTCAGAACTTGATTTCCATGAAGTATCAAGGCAAAGGAAATGTCAGAGAGAATACATTATGGGAATGTAAAATATTGATTCAAAATTAAGGGCATTAAAGCTTGAGCTATCAGAAGACTTGCTTATTCATTTAGTGTTGATTTCTCTACCTTCACAGTTTAGTCAATTTAAGATCTTTTATAACAGTCACAAGGAGAAATGGTCTCTTAATGAGCTCATTTCATATTGTGTGTAAGAAGAGGAAAGGTTGAAGCAAGAAAGGACTAAAAGTGCTCATGTTGTGAGTACCTCTAAAGACAATGGCGAAAGAAAAAGGACTGAGGACCCCAAGAATGAAGCTGCTAAGGGTCCAGCACAAAAGAAACAAAATCAAGGTGACAATTGTTTCTTTTGCAGTAAGCCTGGGCATATAAAGAAGAAATGTACCAAATGCTTGGCACGCAAAGAAGGGTATGTTTCTTACTTTGGTCAGTTCTGAGGTCAATTTAGCTTCAGTACCTAGAAACAGTTGGTGGTTAGATTTTGGTGCCACTACTAACATCAGTGTTTCAATATAGGGTTGCCTAAGCTATCGGAAGCCAATTGGTTCTGAAAGATGGATCTATGTTAGAGATGGTAAATCGGTTGAAGTGGAAGCTATAGGGCACTTTAGATTATTATTATGTACTGATTTTTATTTGGATTTGAAAGACACTTTTGTCGTACCGTCATTTAGACGGAATTTGGTTTCAGTTTCTTATTTGGACAAATTGGGTTATTTGTGTTCATTTGGAAACAATGTGTTCAGGTTGTCTTTTAATTCACATATTGTTGGAACTGATTCACTCTTGGTTAATGATAATCTATATTTACTTGATACTGTAGTTTCCTATGGTGAATCCTTTAATACAGAATTGTGTGGTACTAAGCGTAAAATTGATAATACAAACTCAAGAGCATTATGGCACAAGCGCTTAGGTCATATTTCTAAGAACAAAATTGAACGATTTGTGTCAAACAGAATCTTGGATTCCATTGATTTCACAAGCTTTGATGTTTGTGTTGAATGCATTAAAGGTAAACAAACCAAAAGCAAGAAATTAAGTGCATATAGGGCTACAAACATCTTGGAATTGATACATACGAATATTTGTGGGCTATTTCATACACCTTCGTGGAATGGTCAACAATATTTTATATCATTCATAGACAATTACTCCAGATATGCATACTTGGTTCTTATACATGAAAAGTCACAATCTTTGGATGTGTTCAAAACATTTAAAGTTGAAGTTGAAAATCAACTCAACAAAAGAATAAAGTGTGTCAGATCTTACCGTGGTATTTCTCCAAGAACATGAGGAAAATAATGGTATGATGGAAAATGACCCATAGAATAAGGTTAGAAACTTTGTCTTAGAGGAAGAATCAATAACAATTCCAAAATCAATTCATACAATTGCTTTTGATAAAGCAAATTCGGAACCTCTACAAGATATTGTTATTGAATCCCCCATTCAAAATAATTTGGTCGCTCATGAAGAACAAACTGAAGATCCTTAAGAACCTATGCTTCATGAGCCAGTACCTTTTTCGGAGATCTACAAGAGAAAGGAGAAGTGTTATTCCAGATGATTATGTGGTATTTCTCCAGGAACATGAGGAAAATAATGGTATGATGGAAGATGACCCATAGAATAAGGTTAAAAACTTTGTCTTAGAGGAAGAATCAGTAACAATTCCATAACCAATCATACAGTTACTTTTGATAAAGCAAATTCAGAACCTCTACAAGATATTGTTATTGAATCCCCCACTCAAGATAATTTGGTCGTTCATGAAGAACAAACTCAAGATCCTCAAGAACCTATGCTTCATGAGCCAGTACCTTTGCGGAGATCTACAAGAGAAAGGAGAAGTGCTATTCCAGATGATTATGTGGTATTTCTCCAGGAACATGAGGAAAGTAATGGTATGATGGAAGATGACCCAATCAACTTCCATTAAGCCATGCAAGATACCAACTCAAAAAACTAGATTGAAGCAATGAAATGAGAGGTATAAGGCTCGTCTTGTGGCGAAGGGCTATACTCAAAAGGAAGGGATTGACTTTAAAGAGACTTTCTCTCCAGTTTCATCGAAAGACTCTTTTAGGACAATCATGGCTCTTATTGCACGTTATGATTTGGAGCTTCATCAAATGGATGTTAAGACGGCGTTTCTCAATGGCAACATTGATGAGACAATTTATATGGTGCAACTAGAAAACTTTGTGTCAGGAGACCCAAAGAATATGGTTTGCAAACTGACAAAATCCATTTATTGTAGAAACAAGCTTCATGATGATAAATCAAGTTGATTCAAGTAGTTTTGATGATGACAAAGATGATGACAAAAAGCCCAAGAGAATGATTTCAAGATTGAGTCAACAAGTTCAAGATCAAGTTTAATTTCAAGTTTCATGAGAAGAAATCAAGAAAATTCAAGAATCAAGAGAAGTTTGATTTCAAGATTCAAGAGAAGATGAATTCAACATTCAAGAGAAGAAATCAAGAAGACTTCACAAGGGAAGTATTGAAAAGATTTTTTCAAAAAACAAACATAGCACAGTTTTGATTTTCAAAAGAGTTTTTCTCAAAATTTTCTAAGTTACCAGAGTTTTTACTCTCTGGTAATCGATTACCAGTTTCCTATAATCAATTACCAGTGGCAAAGTTTGATTTCAAATGTTTTTAACTGAATTTGCAACGTTCCAATTGTTTCTTAAATGGTGTAATCAATTACAATATATTGGTAATCGATTACCAGTGTATCTGAACGTTGAAATTCAATTTCAATTGTGAAGAGTCACATCTTTTCATAAAATGCTTTGTGTAATCGATTACATGGTTTTGGTAATCGATTACCAGTGACAAGTTTTGAATAAAAATTAAGAGATGTAACTTCTCCAATGGTTTTTAGTTTTTTCTCAAGGTTATAACTCTTCCAATGGTTTTTCTTGACCAGACATGAAGAGTCTATAAAAGCAAGACCTTGACTTTCATTTCAATAACTTTTTTTGATATATACTTTTACAACCTTTGAATCTCTTTGAACATCTTTTTGAACTTCTTCTTCTTCTTCTTCCTTTGCCAAAAGCTTGCTAAGTTTTCTGGTTTCCAAACCTTGTTCTTTCACAGAAAACAAAAGTGTGATATATCTTTTCATTCTCTTTTGCCTTTGCCAAAAAGAATTCAACAAGGACTAACCACCTGAATTCTTTTTGTGTCTCTCTTCTCCCTTTTCTAAAAGAACGAAAGACTAACCGCCTGAATTCTTTTGTGTCTCCCTTCTCCCTTTTCAAAGAATTCAAAATGACACAGTCTGAGAATTCTTTTGATTCTTCCTTTTCCCTTAAACAAAAGATTTCAAAGGACTAGCCGCCTGAGATATCTTTTGTTTTCCCTTCACAAATTTTCAAAGGACTAACCGCCTGAGAACTTTGTCTTAACACATTGGAGGGTACATCCTTTGTGGTACAAGTAGAGAGTACATCTACTTGGGTTGTTGTAACTGGGAACAAGAGAGGGTACATCTCTTGTGGATCAGTTCAAGTGGAGGGTACATTCACTTGGTTGTTCAAAAAGAATAAGGGAGGGTACATCCCTTGTGGATCTTTGCTTGTAAAGGATTTTACAAGGTTGAAAAGAAATCTCAAGGACCGCAGGTCGCTTGGGGACTGGATGTAGGCATGGGTTGTTGCCGAACCAGTATAAATTTTTGTGTTTGTCTTCTTCTTCCTTACACTCTTTAATTTCCGTTGTGCACTTTAATTATCGCTTTTACTTTTGGTTAAGTTTCTATTTTTGTTCTTTACTCTCTTAACTTTGTAGTAAAAGCCTAATTGAATCTAGTAACATTAAGAAGAATAAGTTTTTTAATTAGTAAAGGTTCATTAATAATTAATTCAACCCCCCCTTCTTAATTATTCCGAGACCATTTGATCCAACATTTATGGGCTAAAATAGGAATCTCGTCAATGGTACCACAAATTTCATCAAGTAATTCTCTCATTTGGTTTCGAGATGAATCTTGTTGATGATTATGTGTATCACAAATTCAGTGGAAGCAAGTACATTTTCCTGGTCTTATATGTTGATGACATACTGCTTGCCGCTAATGATATAGACATGTTGCACGAAACCAAGAGATTTCTATCAAGAAACTTCAAAATGAAAGATCTTGGTGACGCGCCTCCTTTGTATTAGGAGTTCAAATACATCGAGATCGATCTCGGGGTATTCTAGGATTATCACAAAGGAGCTATATCGAAAAGGTACTTAAAAGGTTTGACATGCAAGAATGTAAATCGGGGGATACTCTAGTTGCTAAGGGAGACAAGTTTAGTCTCAAACAGTGCCCAAAAGGAAATTTGGAAATTCAGGAAATGCAGAAGATTCCCTATGCATCAGCTGTAGGGAGTTTGATGTATGCCCAAGTATGTACGCGTCCGGATATAGCATACATAGTTGGGGTATTAGGCAAATATTTGAGCAATCTAGGAATGGATCATTGGAAAGCAGTCAAAAAGGTTATGATGTATTTGAAGAGAACAAAGTACTATATGCTCACATACAAGAGGTCAGATCAGTTGGAGATCACTGGGTATTCTGACTCAGATTTTGTAGGATGCCTAGATAGTTTGAGATCCACTTCAGGTTACATTTTTATGTTAGCCGGTGGTGCGATTTCTTGGCGCAGTGCCAAGCCAACCCTTACTACTTCATCCATCATGGCGGCGGAATTTGTGGCATGCTATGAGACATCAAATCATGGAATATGGCTGAAAAATTTTGTCACAGGGCTGCAAATTGTGGAAGGAATTGAAAGACCGCTTAAGTTACATTGTGACAACAAATCAGTTGTATTGTATTCTAACAAAAATAGGATCTCGACCAAGTCGAAACACATTGACATCAAGTTCCTAGTTGTTAAGGAAAGGGTACAAAATGGACAAATTTTCATAAAACACTTAGGGACAAACTCCATGACAGCAGATCCTCTTACTAAGGAACTTCCACCCAAGGTCTTTCATGAGTATGTTGCTCACATGGGTGTTTCACAGTTCAAGGAATCTTTGGTTTAGTGGGAGTCAGTCACTTTTATGTATTTTATGTTCTATGTTAGATTTTATGTATGCATACATTGAATTTTGGATATATTTAGTTATATATATAAATATGGTTTATTATTCAATTATTACACTTTGTACATTAAGGTTATTAAATGATCTCATTGAGGTAAAGTAGCGCCAGTTGAAAATAGACGTGTACAGACCACCTTCACGTAATTTTCATGCTACACATTTCATGATGAGTCTATGTCATTTGATTCTGTCAGCATTAGTGATCATTGATGAGTTTAGTTGTGATTGATATAATGAAAACTGCTTTGGTTCTACATACGGATGTAATCAATGGACAAGATTTTTGGAATATGCTCAAGGCATGTAATGACAAATTTTGAGCTCATAAAGTCTAACACATTCATAAGGATTGTAAGGATATATATATTTGACCAATGGGAGATTGTTAGCAATTTTGGGTCATACATATATATATCACATAATTGAATGAGTTGGGGTCATTATATAATTAGCTAGAATATTAAAGTGGTCTAATCAATATAAAAGTATGGCTAAGGGCATATATGTCATGAAAGGATAATTGTGTAAATACCAGTAATATTATAATTTGATGAGGGGCCAAATTATAATTATCAAATTTGGGGTAATTGATGGAAGTTACCAATATAAGGGGTTATGGTCCCATTTGTAGAGAGCGCAATCGGTACGGTTTCTTTTTATCCCGGGAAGAGAAAATTTCAGGGAAGAAAAAGAAGGGCTCTCTACAATTGGAAGAAGATGAAACCCAGATCAACCTTTCATCATCATCATTCTATCATGACTAATCTAGGTACGCTTCCGCATATAGTTTTAATCATGATTTTGGGTATAGGAACACAAAGGAGTTCTATTTATCTATGTACAATACTTTCTCTACATGAATAGAAAGCATGTGGTTAGAATTGACGATTGTCTGTTAGAATAAAATTAGACTGATTGATTGAATCCCTATATTTGAAATTAAATCTCAACATTTTATAGTATTAAATAAAATTTCTCTTATCTATGTATTCTTCTTTTTATCTGCTTAATCCATAATAAAAAAGTTAAAGATATAATAGAAAACATATTAATGTTTCATTGATATTTAAAAATAAAAATCCAAATAAAACATTTTTTATAACTAAAACATCAAACAAAATGGGACAAAAGAAAAAACTGATGACTATACACTTAAGAGACCAGATTGTTTGTCAATTATGTAAAACTAATTATGTAAAACTATCACATTATATCAATAATTTATTTTACTAACAAAAACGTGTCTATTGAACTCATAATTTTATAAATTAATAAATTTCAGTTAAAAAAGAATATATTTTGTATTAGTTTATTCTTTTCTTTCCCAATGATTCTTGCAAATTTATATGATTAATTTGAAAGTTTAATTCGACTCTCTATATACACACACTACGTACGCAGATAAATTTGTGGGTATCTGAGTAGATAAAAAAGCCTCTTGCTACCTCTCTGGGTATCACGCAAGTAGATACGCTTCAATACCATAACAAATAATTTAATTTATATTATATGGATATCCCTACAACCTAACATGCGAGCATGTGAAGCGATATTGGACATTGAATGATTGATAAACGCTAAGTATCACACAAGAAGCTCATTATTTGTTCACAGGTATAATTTGGTGTCATGATCTACAGACAAATGCTAATCAATGTGACACAACTTCTTTTTATTAAAATAATATTGTTATTAATGTATATCAATATAGTTTTTAATACGTAATTTCTAATAAAAGTATTCCTTATATATTGAACCCTTTATTTTATTCCAAAGTATAATTTAGTGGCACGTACCCAATTTTAATAGTAAGTAACAAATAAATGGAGAATAAAATGAAGTTAAGAAAATATACATGATTTAATTATATTTGTTTATTAGAAAGAAACGAAGCTACGAAAGCAAAGTATATTCCTACTCAGACGATTCTTAGAAATGGTTGCTATGCACTTGACTTTTTAGTCATTTAAAATAAAAAATAATTATAAAAAATGTAATTATAATAATCCTGATTATTAATTTTTGAGAGATTCACTATACAGTACTTCATACAATGATATTTCACTCAATACTTTTATTGATTAAAATTATTTATGGATCAAAATTCTTTTTAAATAATTCTTTCCGAGACTTTAATAATTTGTTTCAGTTATTTTCAGGATCAATATTTATCCCTATAAATTAATATAAAACTTTTTCAATATATTTTGTCCCTCCCTTTTTTTTTAAAAATTTATCAGAAACTCACCTATCACGTAACTACTCTGAATGTGGTGGGTATTCGAAGGCTCAGCGAGAGTAATGTCACGTGGCAGTTCAAGGAGTTTGAACATGAGGTTGAGGCCATTGCCAGGGTTCGTTACCCCAATGTTGTTCCTGTGAGAGCTTATTACTTTGTGCATGATGAGAAGCTGATTATCATTGATTTCATTTGCCAAGAAAGTTTGCACACTTACATGGTAATGGTATCAATTCGTTGTCTTTCTTTGTTGAATTAAATTAAATTTCCTGACTTTATTCATTTGGGGTAGTTTACTACTAATTTAATACTTCAATTAATTGTCACTTATGATGTTAGTCTAATAATGTATGCTTTTTATGCCAAGTCGTGAATATATTACGGGTTTTTTTGTTGCTCTTTAGATGCGACGAATTTGCTGTCTAGTGTAGTGGCATAAGGCCAATGCTTAGCCTTGAGCTTGCGGAGATGGTTTTTGGTTTTCGGGAAAGTGAAAACATGCTGCTTAATTTTACAAACTATTTATTTAATAATAATTTTAATATATATATATATATATATATATATATATATATATTATACAAACTATTTGGATTAGTTTTGGTTTTAATTTATAGGTTAATTCATGGGAAAAACAGACAAGATATTTTAAAAAATTATAAAAAAAATAACATCGATTGATCTAAAACGAATATTGAGTGTGTTATATCATATTGGTTTTCACAAAAAATAATGTGATATAATACATTTAATATTGATTTTTTTATAATCGATGTACAAAGCACTTCAAAATATATAATTTTAATTATATTTTTACATTAGTTTCAGTTAGGATCGATCTAAATAATAATTTTTAACATATGTTTTAAAATTAATGTTAAAAAATATCTACTTTTAATGAGAGACGTTTTAATATTGGTTTTTAACTAATGTTAAAACTTTTTCAGAATTGATGTTAAATTTTTTTTCAGTCGAAATCCATAAAGTAAATAAATTAACTAGTAATGACAAATTTGCACTATTAATAAATGTTTACAATTTAATTTCTACTATTAATGGTTCTTTTAAGTTATCATGCTTCAACAATTTAACAACCATTCTTTTCAAACAAAACATAAAAGATATTAAAAAATAATTTAGCAAGTCAAGATGAAATAATATTTATTTATTTATTACTCTATAGATTTAATGTTATATTTAAATTAAAAATAAAAATATTTTTTTATTCATAAGAATTTAAAACACGTAAAGTTAAGATGATTTGCAACAATTTAACAGACATTATTAAATTAATTAAATTAGAATTTCTTGGTAAGTTAAAAAACAAAAGTATACATAAACTAAACTTTGATGTAGAAGTTTATTAAAATCAAAATATGTAGTCTTTAAAATTGAACTCCTTTAAAAAAGAAGATAAATTCAACTTTCAGCAAATTAAAAGGCTTCTATAAATTAGATTGTTGAAACCGTAAATGAAATTATTGCTTAAAAAATCCCATCTTTGATTATAAGTTGATTAAATTTAAAAGGATTTGAAGTAACGAACAGGATTGGTCCATTTGGCCATGTGACAAACTTTAATATCAATTTGGATGGGAATTATTGGATATAATGGTGTATAATCATAATACAAAGAGTAAGCCATAAATATTAGAGGGGCGGCAATTTTTATTTAACTGAAATATTAAGAGACTTGTGAATTGTGATGTGGGGGGGGGGGGGGGGGGGGGGGGGGGCGTCTGCCCCTGATGGCATGTAACCCTCTGTTTCACATTAGTTGTTTTTAAAGTAATGTAAGTAAATTGTTACTACCAATTACACAAATTATTATTAAAAAAATGATTATTACTATTTAAAACTAATTCTTGTTTAAAAAAATTATATTGTAGTTATGAGTTTATTTAAATGTGGTAAACAATAACTAGTTTCCTAAAGATATTAGGTAACGAATAAAATGAAGTTTTATTAAAGAAATTTAAAATTTATGTACTAATATTAGTGTAAAAAGTTTTATACGTGCAACCAATAATATATTATTATTAATATATTTTTAATTATTTTTATAAAATTCAATAAATTTATTATAAAAAAACAAGATAAATTCTTTTGCATGGTCGATGCATACATTAAGTATTTACTCTTACTAAGGTGTTAATAATACACTTTGTATCATACATAGCTTTCAATGCATCTTAACGTGATTTTTAGTAAAAATATTTTATTTTTTATCCCTCAACAAGTTTCCCTATGCTATTAATGAGTCAGATTCTTGTTTTTAATCATTGTATTGTTGGTGTAAAGTATCTCTTTTTTATGAATCTCTATTAGGCATGATAGGTGTATTAGTTCTTATGGGGATTGATCTGGACTTGTTTTGACTTTGACGAGAAAAAATTGAGTTGATCAAAATCGGGTTTGGGATTGGATTTTTTCCAATTGAGAAGATTGGATTCGAGGATGAGATCGAGTATGTTGGTCTTCGCCCTACCTCCACCCCACTGCTATTTTGATATAATAAATCTTTTTTTATATTATTGTTATAACCTTACAATACGTTAGTTTCTATTATCGATTTTAATGGATTAACCGTTGTTTTATGCATGGAATTATTATTTTTTTTATAATAGTGTACAATTTTTACTTAATTTTATGTTGAGGTTAAAAAATAAACGAGAGCAAGTAATTTTTACTTAATCTATATGCTAAACACTTGAAATTTCAATCTCAGTAATACAAGGTGTCATGATCACTATTTCTTTAAGTTATCCAAAAATAAATAAGATCAAATAATTTTTACTTGAAATTTCAATTTAACATATTCTAATAGATTTAGCTAATTACAACAAAAAATATCCTGCTTTCTCTATTTTTTATGAATAAAAAAACAAGTTAGGATTAAGGGCGGGGCAAGGAAACGATCCCCAAGAAGGATCGGGATAATTTTAATTTTTGGATTCCGACAGAAATTTGGAGGCGGAAGCAAGAAGGACTTGGAGAGTCCGAACGGGGGTGAGAGACTAAACCAATCCAATCCCGTTGTAAGAAATATAGTACAACCGAAAATAATAATAATTAATGCTCTTATTTTTTAAAAAACAATAAATATTTTAGGACAAATTATAAATGTACGGAGTACGAATTTTCAACTTAGAATTGTTGACACTGAAAATTATAAATGTGCTAGTTCACGAGTCATATCTCTCATTGATTCCATAATCCAAACTTTTTGATTGTGCAGAGCACTTACACAATAAAGGAGAGCCAAATGTGGTTGTTTCACTTAATTAGTGCTTAAACTATTGCAAAGTTAGGAATCTTTCTTAATCTTTGTTTCAAAATATCATCACTGAACACCAGACAACTGAAAATTGAACAAAACAAACACAAAACACCAATACTAACTAACAAAAGAACAAACGAAAAAACTAACAAAAGAACAAAAAACCTTCACCTACCGGAGAAAAAAGGTTCTTTTAAAAAAAGGGCTGAACAATTAAATTCACAAGTGGGATACCCGTGATCAAATCCAAAGGCTTGTTTATTTAGTCCATAGAGTTTTGAGATAGAAGAAAGGTACACATCAGATGAATTGATCAACATAATTAAAACGAATTACACCTTTCCATAACTGAAATTATTAATAATATAGTTCAGTTTAAGAATTTAAGTTCAGTTCATCACTTCAACTCATTTATTACTTTTTTTTTTCTTTCATAGTTTCTCTTTCTAATCACAGTATAAAAGACAAACAAATATTAAAATTCAATGATTACGTTTTATCATTAAAATAAATATTTTAAAAGTGAAAGAAAAGAAAAGGCACAGATGGGATTCTCCTAATAAAAAGAAAATAGATTGCTATATTAAAAGAAAATAAACTATTTTTTCCCTTTTGGGCTGCACAAAAGGGCGCTATTTACCTGGTCTAAACAAACTCAAAATTCCCTCATGAACTTGAGAGAATAAATAGGGTGTCTTTGGTCAAACCCTAATCTCAAATCTCTCAAATTATAGTCAACTCATGTAAATTTATTCATGGGAAACCAACACACTTTCGATCATCCTTTTCCCATGACACACACAAACTCAGAAAATAGAAAATAAAAAATAATAAAAAAGTCAACTCAGGAAATTAGCCAATTATCCCGTGGGGACATGACACACTTCTCACGCATTGGGGTACGTAGCTCTTATTGTTGAGAACAATACGCAAATGCTATACGTTTACTTGTAGTGTACGCGTTCACTCTTTCAAGTTTTTTCGCTTTTGCAATGGATTCACTCAAATTGTCTAGCAAGTGCTTGGTTTAACTTTTAGTTTCTTTGTCGGGATAAATTCTTGTATGTTATGGGAAGTAAAGCACTTTTGTGTAACTTTAGCCCTCAATTAGAAATGCTTATTGGTATGAGTCACACATCAATTTGAATTGATTCAAAGAATTTGAATTATGTCATTTATATATTTAGGTCAAAATCAAACCGAACAGATCAAAATGATTCATGTACGAGTTGAGTCACCGGTTTTGATTTATAGATCCGATCAAAACCAAATCAAGTATTGAGACCACTAGTGTTGGAACTTCTTAAGTTATTACTTTTAGGTATATTGTTATTTGTTTTACTTTTTTTCATATTTTTTATTATGTTTATAATATTAATATATCATATTTTATTCATTTGTTTCAGTAAATCTAGTTGCAACAAATTTCGTTGTAGCGTATCTGATTGCAACAAAACTTATTACAAGAAATCAAGTTGTAGAAAATAGTTGTGATTCAAACTATTATAGTAAATCTCATTGAAAAATATTTTGTTTTAATTTGTATTAGTTTATTTTAGAATATTGCGTTGATGGTATTGAATGAATCAATTTTTTTACTTTCATAAATTTGATAATATTGTGTTAATTATATTGAATATTTGGATGAATCATGATATAAAAGAGTAATGCTAAGAAAAAAGATCAAATTTAAATGAGTAATCTGTTGACCCAAATCGAACCAAACCGTTCATAAATGAGTTGGATTTCCAAAAAAATTATGAAAATCGAACCGAAACAAACTGATTAAATTTGATTGGAATGAATCCTAAATTTGACCAAAACTGACTCGAACCAACTTACAAACATCCATACCCTAAATATACATGTTAGTTACAAATTATAAAAATAAAAGATAAAGTAAACAAAAATAATAATGATTCATTTTACTAATTAAAGTAATACACATATAGTCAAGTCAATGGAATACAACAATAAAATTGAACAAGAATTATAATTAATAAGAATTACTCCAATAAAATAATAACGATTCCACGTTTAGTAAGAATTAAGGTAACATGAATTGAACAATAACATAAAATAATAATTTTAATGTAATAATTCTTGGATTAAGGTAACATGTACACTCTAATTATACTAATTAATGCAATAATATAATTTTAACGTAAAAATAAGAATTAAGGTAACATGAATTGAACAATAAAATAATAATGATTCATTTTACTAATTAAGGTAATACACATATACCAATTCAATAATTACTGTACACTTTAATTATAATTTTAATGTTATAATTCATGTAATTCGCTAGTATTGAACAAGAATTATTCCAACATTTTTTTTAATAAAAGTAATAGAATAGGGAGACATCCTAGTACCATTTGGCAGAACATCGATAACATGTTGGGTGGGACTCAGCAAAAACACACCAAGAAGATTATTGTACAGACTCAATCGGTAAATAATTTTTTTTCCTGTGGCAATTATTCAACTAGTCTTTGGACGTGAGGATATCTCCATAAGGCTAAGTATCTCTGCCACTCTGGCATTGCAAACATAACATAAGGCTAGCTAAGATCCAAAGAACCAATAAGAATGGCATAAAAATGAAAGCTGTTTGGAATTATTGGCTTTAAAAAGAAAAGCACTTCAAATATGAAATTTTAGTGATTGTGTGTACCCACTTATTTCTGGATACTTTGGATGAAATAGGACTTCGAATTTCTGGGGAATGTTAAAAGAACATGTGCACTTTACCATGTCATTGTCATTTGGATATTCCACTACTAATTCTTAAGATACATAAAATCAATTGAAATAAATAAATATACTGACAAATAAAACCAAAATAGCTTTGCATAAAATACGATCAAATTTGATTGTGATACTTAGGTAAGTAGTGGATCAAAGAAATTCTCAATTTTTCTTGGTATATCGGATAGATATTCGGTATCTTATTTTGGCGCCCTTTTATAAGGCTAAAATGATCCTAATCAAAGGCAACCATGGAACTAGGTTGCATAATCTAGTTTAAGAGAGAGATTACCTAGATGGTAATATGTTCATGAAGACTCAAGGTTAGAAAAGGTTTGTATAAATCAAATAACACAATGGTACAGTTTTGTTATATTATCTCCCCTGCATAATGAAATCATGTTTTTATTGTTCAATTGGGGTTGAAATCAATTAACACAACACAGAAACATGAATTCATTGTATTACCTCCGTTACACAACATAATCATGTTTCTGTCGTGAAATTAGGTGGTGAAAAAAAAAATAGAAGTACAATTTCGTTGCACACTGAAAATGTACTTGTGTTGTGTATTTCTTTTTCACTCCTCAATTGCACAATGAAACATATCCTCAATTGCACAATGAAACATGATTCTATTGTGCAGTTTTTTAGGGATAGTTTAGGATATGATTAAAGTGCACCCACATGAGTAGTGCCATTAGAAAAATGGGTAGTGCTAATATCAACTCCCGCACAATTAATTTGTTAAGAAACCCTCCACTGTTCTGGGCTTTAAGGGAGAAAACCAATAGAAGCCTATGTCTGACTTTGCAAATCCAATCACACATAATTCCCTCTAAAAGGGAACAAATTCCAATGAAAAATCTAGTGCAATTTTCTCCTCACCACCCCATGGTCTATAATATTATACTTAAAATGTTTTTTTATTAATACATTAATAACTTAATTTTAGAACGTACATAATATAATGAATATATCTTCTGTGAAAATATATATAACTGTATGTGATTTATTTTGTTAATTTAATTTAATTAATAATGTAATTTTCATTTTGTAATTACTATAATAAAAAAATATAATATCATGTAAAGAAATTTTCATAACTTAAATTTCAATATTTGAAGTTATTAATTCAATACTTCAAATATCCATTTGAGATTATTTTTCTAGTTTAATTAGTTTTTATCGTTAATTTGTAGTTTAAGTTTTTGTAATATCAAATAAGTAATTCAAATATTAAAAGACAAAATTAAATTTTTTATTATTTAAAATACTTATTTGATGTTACAAATTTTTGAAAGATGGAACTAGTATCAAGTAAATCTCTAAGAAATATATATTAAAATTATAGAGTAAAATATGTTTTTGATTTTTCTAAACTTATCCAAGTAGAAATGCGTCGTCACTCTATGCTACCCGTTCTAAAACATTGACTCAAATTAATTATGCAAACTTATGACAACTTTAAATTTAAATATTTATTTAACCTCTTAAAATAAAGAAAGAGAGAGTAAAAAATTATATTAAAGACTAAAACTAAATCATGAAAAAAATTGGCCGGATAGGAATTTTGGTTTGTTGTTTGATTTAATTTTGTGTGTGAAAAAAATGGGAGTTGAGGTCCAAGAGACCAAACATACCAAAAATACATAAGACAGGAAATTGCTTCGTGCATCTCTGGATTTGTTTCTTGCACCATAATCTGGAATGTAATTTGCATTTCGGATTAGTCATTTCGAAATGTAAAAATTTTCATTCCAAATTACATTCCAGAAAGATTAACCCATAATGTAAAATTACATTTTAAATTAGACTTTTTGAAGGGTTAAAAAGGTGTAGGAAGCAAATCTCGAGTTGAGGGAAGCAATTGCCTAGAAGATACGAATGATAAAGTCAGCCCAAAAAGGCATAAACAGGAAAAGGGAGACTACATTCAATATCCGATGGGCTTTGCTATTCCAACATGCATCTTGCTCTTCTCATCCCATGTTGTGTTTGGTTTTCTTGAATTTTCAAAATATCCTTGACAGAATCACAATTATGTTGATCAAATAATACAACAAAGTTACATTTTCGTTGTACAAGAGGGATGCAAACAAATTACACAACAAAATTGTATTTCTATTATGTATTTTACTCAATAGAATCACAATTTCACTAAGTATTGAATTTACACATTTTAATACAATGGAAATGTGATTTTGTTAAGCAAAATATATAGTGGAATCATGTTATGTTCTGTATTATTTAAAAAGAAACACACAACAAAAATATGATTTTATTTTGTAATTTTAATTACTTTTTTTTAATTCAATTATATTCTTTTATCTAGGGAGCTTGTAATGAATAATTGACACTTCAACAGAGGACATAATGATTCACTAACAGGTGAATAGTGCACGTATATGAATCAATATAGTTTGGATCGTTGATTTAGTTGATGCAATTTTTTTTTATATAAAGATTTTAATGATGAAGAGACTCATGAATAGTTCTCACGTTTGAGTTGGTTGATAAATGTTTTGTATGCTTATATGTTTTGACATTTATCTTACATTTTATGACTTAAAACTTTGTTTTAATCACTTTTATGCTAATATAACTATTAATTAAGAGTAAGTTTATTGTTTTGGCTTTTAAGTAATTTTATTAATATTTTATGTTTTATTGTAGGAAAATAAGAGGAATTGAAGATTATGGAGTTCAAATGACTTGCTCAGCATGTCAATACTCACTTAGGCAAATTATTTTCACAATGAGGATTTGGGCTTAGCACGTTATCATTTGCAACAGTTTTATTTTGCATGTAGGCTTAGTGCGAGATGTTAATGCTAAGCGCGCATGTCATTATGCAAAAAAAAAAAAAAATAGGGCAACACGTTTGACCCTATTTAAGCTCCAAGAATGTGAATTGAAGGCATATTTGGTTGGGGTGAGTCATCTAGGGTTTACGATGAAGGTTAGGAAGCTTTCTTTTGCTCTTCATGGCTTCCCTACCATTTCTCATCATCTCTTGCATCAATTTTCTTCTTTTCTTCTTGTAGATATGTAGTAAGTTTAGTCTTTTTGGGGTTGATGTAAGTGAACTCATCTTTGTGTATACATTTTGGTTATTAATCTATGTTTATTGTTCATTATTAAGTGCTCTCTTCTATGCATAAATGTTTTTTTTTTTTGGCTTGATCACCCTTTACTTGATGTTGTGGTGTAAATTGTCATTGGGAAATACTTTTGAACCTAGAAATGGAGAGGAACACTTAATTGGTTTTGGGTGTAGGGATGAAGTAAAGCTTGCTATAGTCATCCTTTAAACTCTTTTTCTTAAAGCAAGTCATTTGGTTAGACTAGTCAAGGGATTGATAGTTTGATCAAAAGGCTTAGATTCTTTCCATCCAAGGGATTAGAATTTGAATCATTTTTAAAAAATATCAAAAACAAATTTTGTTTATTTACGTTATTGTTATTTACATTTCCGCAATTCTATTAAAACATTGTTTCGATAGTCGTAGTTAGTGAATAGTGCTATTTTGTTCAGTATTACGCGAGTCCATGTAGATACAATACTTGGACTTTCATTTCATATTATTTTCACGACTTGGTATGCTTGCCAAGAAGCTAACATTGGTACAATCTAGATCATTCATTTAGTTAGTGCAATTTAGCTTGTTTCTTTTTTTTGTGCACAAGATGAAACTTATAATAATTGAATGAAGCGTGAATAATATATGCATTGGTATAACAAATATGTGTTATGAGACACCACCTTGTCTTCATATTCACAAATTTTCTAAGAATATGGAAGGATTTCTTGTTATTATGTATTACGATGGCGATATAATATTAACTTATGAAGGGTTTTTGTGACAATATAATGTCCTCATGGTCCAAATTTTCTTAAAGAGAAGACATGACAATTGTTGCTTTAATGAAAAAAAAAAGAGTTCTTGATGTTGATTTGAATTACATTTTATCAAAATGTTGTTTAGAGTTTTAGGAGTCACATAGTGATAAAACAATGGTTGGATGTTTATCAAACTCAAGGGAAGATTGAGGGTTTGTCAGAAATGATATCGAGAATACTTGTATAATTCAAAAGTTGCAAGGTAGAATACTTATTTTGTAATCAGATTTTGACTAGTGGAATCCTTCAAGGATTTGAAAAATAATTAGAGGTAGTTAAAGAGTTTAACTGAACCAACAAAAATTAAGTATTTACACTCTTTTCTTAAGCTTTAACTTGTTTTATCTAGAATTCCCTTCAAACACACCTTGGACGCCAGGGTTGGACATTTAACAAGGCAACTAAGGTCATGGCCTAGAGCCCCCAAATTTATAAGGCCCCCAACTTTTTTTACTAGTAGTATTATTAATATAAGTTATTTTTTAAAAGCCCACAATCCATTTTTTAGTTTTTGCAAATGAAAAGTCACTCAAGAGTGACTCAGTAAATTTCTCAGCAGAGCATATAATCCCTATTGGCTATTTATACGGTTCCAACATTAATGCAATTTAATTTTTTTTTTACAAAAAAACGTCATTTTTGGATCAACCTCTATGTTTCCTCTCTAGTCTCTCTCATTCTCATTCTCTCTATTCTCAATTTTCTATTACTACATTCAAGCAATTATTTGACTTTTCAACTTTCATATAATCATATTCTAATTTGTGAATTGGTATACCCCACACCAAGTGACCAACTCCAATACTCCATCTCCAAGTGACAGGAAGAGGATACTCACAAACGTTGCTAGCATCTCAAATTCTCAACAAGTTTGATCGTTTCACTCATTTGCTTTGCATTTTAATTTATAAAGCAATTGATTAAATTGAATGAATGTTTACAAACTACAATTGTTACATCTTATTTATTTTTATTGTTTATCGTTGTAGGTGCAAGCAAAGTGATTGTCATTATGGTTTGGATTTTAGATATTAGTAGATGTGACGGTGCATAGTCATAGCTTAAAGAAAATTTCGTTCACAGATTTAATTTTTCACTTTGCAGGTTTTATTGTTTCATTATTATCTTCTTTTAATTTTAAAATAATTTTACTTGTTATTTTTATTTTATTCTATTAGTAAAATATGTCAAATAGAAAGTATGCATCTAGTTTTGAAAAATTGAAAAAAAAGAAGAAAAGAATTGAAAAATTGATTCAATCTCAACAAGGTGCTCTTCATAAATTTGTTACTATTCATAAAAAGGATGTTACAACTAGTTTAACACATACAAATATGCAAAAAAAAATATCCTCTAGAAATTCCAAATAATATTGATATGGTAGAGCAAAATACTGATAATGAAAACATTCAAGAGGTAGAAAATCTTAATAATATGAATAATCCCAATCCTAGTCAAGAACAAGAGGATAATGAAAATTTACAAGAAGATAGTTTAGAAACAAATAAGGAGATCAATAGTACATCAAATGAAGTTTCTAAAAATATTTATGATCCAAGACAATGGAAAAATATTGATAAAAACTTTAGAGATTTAATTGTTGACAATGGTCCAATTAGATATAATGATATGTAGTATCCAAAAGATGAAAATAATAGACATTTTCCTTCATTTTACTACCAAAAAGTTATGACAAATGGAGAAAAATATGATCAAAGATGACTAGTGTATTCAAAGGATTTAGATAAAGTGTATTGTTTTTGCTATAAGTTGTTTTGCTCAAAAAGTAATGCTTGTATTGCTAATCAATTAGTTAGTTAAGGTACTAAAGATTGGAAAAATATTGGTTCCAAGCATAAGAGTCACGAAACTATTTATGAACATGTAACTAATATGGATAAATGGATCGAATTAAAAACAAGATTGAGAAAGAAAAATACAATTGATAAGGAGATCCAAGAACAAATTAACAAGGGGAAGGAACATTGAGAGAAGGTTTTGGTAAGGATTATAACTATAATTAAATATCTTTCTATAAACAATTTAGCTTTTCATAGGATAAATGAAAAAATATACCAAAAAGGCAATAAAAACTTTTTGAGTTTGATTGAGTTGTTAGCAAAATTTGATCTAGCTATGCAAGAGCATGTTAAACGTATAAAAAATGGTGACCTTCATAATCATTACTTGAGTAAGACTATATAGAATGAACTTATACAATTGTTAGCTTCTCAAATAAAAAATATTATACTAAAAAAGTTAAAGATGCAAAATATTTTTCTATCATTCTTGATTGTACTCCAGATGTAAGCCATCAGGAGCAAATGACTCTTATTTTGAGGTGTGTTGATACTTTCAGTTCTCCCATCAAAATAGAAGAATACTTTTTTAGATTTTTTACAAGTCAATGTCACAACAAGAAAATATCTTTTTGAGGAACTTACTCTGGTATTAAAAAAAATATGACCTTGATATTAATGATATAAATGGGCAAGGGTATGATAACGGGTCTAATATGAAAGGTAAAAACCAAGGAGTACAAAAGAGATTGCTGGACATAAACCCTAGAGCATATTATGTTCCTTGCGGTTGTCATAATTTGAATTTAGTTCTAGGTGATATGACCAATTCATGTACAAGAGCTATTTCTTTTTTTGGAGTTTTGCAATGCATTTATTCTTTGTTTGCTTCTTCTACCAAACGGTGGAAAATCTTACAAGAAAATGTATCTAAGTTTTAGTTAAATCACTATCTCAAACTAGATGGGAATGTAGAATTGAAAGTGTCAAAGTCTCACGCACCAAAAATAAGAGACACACTTGTTCAATTATCGAAAACTAGTGAAGATCCTAACATAAAGAGTGAAGCCATATATGTTTCGCAACTTATAAGATGGAGAATTTTGAATTTTTATTGGGAATGAATATTTGGTATGATATACTTTTTGTAGTAAGATCATGCAATCTAAATATATGCATATAGATATTGCTATAGATTACTTAAGAGGCCTTATAACTTATTTGAAAAATTATAGGGAAAATGGTTTTACATTTGCATTAGAATCCACCAAAGAAATTACTATTGAAATGGATATAGAGTCAAGTTCAATGAAAAACGTAAGATTCATAGGAAAAACATTTTGATGGCATTGTTAGTGATGAGATAACTCATTTTGCTGAAGATTCTTTTCGCGTTGATTATTTTTTGTATATATTACATAAGTCTATTTCTTCTACTGAGAGTCGATTTGAACAATTTTTAGAATATGAAAACATGTTTGGATTTTTATTTGATTCAAATAAATTTAAAACTTTGAGTGAAGATGAATTGAAAAAATATTCCATCAATCTTGAAAAGATTTTGAGTTTTGAGGACCATTCTGATATTTATGGTCTTAATTTATTTTCAGAATTAAAATTGTTCAAAGAAATTCTAACAAATGAAATTAACACACCATTAAAAATATTGAACTATATAAAAAAGTTAGGTTCTTTTCCAAATACATAATTCTAATTTACATAATTTTAAATATTATTATCTTTGTTTTCGCAAATATGATTCTAATTTATATATCATATATGTTTATGCTAATTTGAATTGATTAATAGTACACACTAAATAGAAATTATACTTTTTTTTATTTTTTATGGGTAATATTATTTATTCAATACATTGCTAATAGGATATTATTAACATTACTTGTAATTGTTGCAACAACTGAAAGAAACTTTTAAAAATTAAAATTGATTAAATCATATTTGAGATCAATCATGTTATAAGATAGATTGAATGAATTAACTATGTTATCTATTGAAAGTCAGATGTTAGAGTTACTTGATTATAAAACTTTAATAAATAATCTTACAACTCAAAAAGCTAGAAAATAACAAAAATTATTAATTTATATTAACATTATAGCATAGACCTCTGTCTTTCTTCAACAAAAAAAAAAGCCCCTATCTTAATTTTTGCCTAAGGCATTGAAATTCTTAAATACGACCCTGTTGGAGGCACAAGTTTTTAGTAAAACTATTAAGAAAACTATTTTTAATTGTGTTGGATGATCTTTTAGCATACTTGTTTTTCAAGTGATTTGTTACATTTACTTTCAAAAATATTTTCATATTTGAGAAAAAAAGATTTAAGTTTATTTGAGAAAAAAAGATTTAAGTTTCCACTAACGCATTATTTAATTCCCTTTAGTGTGTTTCATTTATTTCAAAACGTAAATAATCATTAACTTTAACTTTAAAATAACATAATAAAAGAAATATTTTTTTATCATTATTATAAAAGAAATATAACCTAACATAAAAATGACTAGAGGCTTTTTCTTTTATTAATGATCATTTATTAAAGGAATAAAATAGAAAACTTAAATAGATATTGGACATTTTTAATGCTCATCAATAAATATGCAAGATGAAATCATTAATTTCACCTATTTAAGTATATTTAAAATTAAAAATTAAATTGATATATTTAATCCTTTAAGTTCATTTTTATTTCCATTTTTCCTTTATTTAATTAATTTTTATTTGTTTCTTTTTTTTCAATTATGATTTTTTTGCTACACAAACTAGCTAATAACTTGAAGAGAGAGAAAAGTCAAATTAAAAAAAAAACAAATGGATAAAATATGGCACGTAAAATATTAAAAGAATAATCATTGGTTTGAATATTTAAAATTATTAAAAGAAGTGAAAATGAAACAATTTCATATTTTTAATATTTTTTTACTTTTATATTTTTTATTATAAACATTCATTAATTATGACTACGTAGAATTACCACAAGTATTACTACATTAAATTAATACAGTGTAAATCACCCTTAACTTTGTTTTAATAGCAGTGAAGTAACTAAAAACCCCCCAATGCCAATATCAATAGAACTCACAAGAGCCATATAGTAAGGCAAAAAAAGGCAATCATTACTTGAAAAGCATTAAACGTATCCAAAGAACCAAAATTAATTCTCAAATAAAATGTAGAAAATGGTCCTGCCAGAAAAACATAAGAGTGTGTTTGGATAGGGTAATTTAATTAGGTAATGTATTTTTTTATAAAAAATTAAATTCTTTTTTATTAAAAGTAACTGTTTGAATATTTTAATAAAAGTAATTCAAAATTTTAAGATTTTAAAATGAATTTTAGTTAGTTGAAATAATAGAATTTCAAATTTTATTTTCAAGAGAGTGAATTTCAAATTCTATCTCTCAACACTATCAACACAAACACCATAGTTTCATCATCATCACTCCCTAACCCTCTCAGAATGCCGAAATACATCTCTCTCTGCTGCAAAACCCACCGCAACAGCCACGGCTTCCTGACCTCCAAAAATGACATCGCAAATCCGACAAACGGCTTCCTCAACAACCCAACCCTCACCTCCGGCTTCCTTCTCCGGTTCGCCGACGCAATCCTCCCCAATCCTCCCGAACTCAGTGAGCTTGAAATCGAAGCTTTTCGCCACCTCCGACATCGCAAGGGAAAGACACATGGCCGAGAACCACGACGACGATGCGTACAAGGCTTGCTCGCACGATGGATTTGACTGGAACTTCTCCGATCTGGTCCTGAAGATCTTCGCGAATATGTGGAACTTGTTGAAGCTTTTCTTGAACGACTTCGCGTCGGCGTGATAGGTGGTATTGTCGGCGCAGAAGGTGGGACCGAGCTGCAGAGTGCTGTAGAAGAGCCTGTCGCGGCGGTCGGATCCAAACACAGAATTTTAAAAATAAAGGAATTTAAATTGGAGCATTTGAAATTCTTAGAATTTAAAATTCCTTAGAATTTTTAATTGCCTTATCCAAACACACTCCGAGAGAAATGAAACAAAAATTACCACTTGACACTGCATTGGCTACTTTCGTTCTTAAAAAAAAATCACTCACGTAAAGAAGCTTTCTTTCATTTTGATTGGTTCCTATTGTTTACCTTTGTCAGATGTATTTTATTGAGCATGAAGCAGTTTGGGCATTCCCTACGAACAATAGATTTTTAGGTTATGTTTTGGGTGATTTTTAGGTTTAAGTATCAAAAATTTTAAAAATAACAAATAGTTTTTAGTTTGTTTTAAATAATTTTAAAACTAGTTTTTAAAATATGATTAGTTTCAAAATAAACTCATTATAAAAGTTTCTTAATGTATTAAAATTAGTTTAAAAGTGATTTTATATGAGGTGATGACAACGGTGATGGTGGTTTCAATAGCAAGGACAATAAAAATACTAGTGATGGTTGCAATGACAATGGCGATAGAGGTGGTGGTGGTGGTAGTAGTAGTGGTAATGTTAGTGGTGTTGATGATGATGGTGGTGGTTTTAGTAGCAATGTTGGTGGTGGCAGTAACAGGTAGTGGTAGTGGTAAGGTGGTAATATTAGTGGTGGCAACTAGTGGTGGTGGTCGCGGCAACGTTGGTGGTGGCAATGACAAAGATGGTATTGGTGGTGTTGATGGTAGTAGTAATGTCGGTGGTGATGGTGGTGGCGATGACGGAGGTGGTATTGGTGGTGGTGGCAGTGATAGTGGCATTGACGATAGTGATGGTGGTGATGGTGATAGTGATAGTGACGTTGGTGGTAGTGGTGGTGGTAGCGGCCATGGCAACAAAAAATGTCATTATTAAATGTGGGAAATGTGTATTTGTTTTAAAAACTAAACCAAATTCATAATTTTTTTTGAAAATGGGTGTAAAAGTATTTCAAAAATGATGTAAAACACATTTCAACTTTATTTTTGCCAAACACGTCTTGTTTTGAAAATTGTATTTGTAAACCAAAAACCAAAAACTTACAACCATGCAACCACCCTGGTAACTGCGAAAATTGAGTTTAATTGATAGTCAGTTTTGGCTAAGAATGATTATAATTTCTTTATTTTACTGTTATTTTTAATGAAATAATAAGGAATTTAATATCATGTGAATTTTTTACTAACAGGACTCAAAAGAAGTAAATTACAAGATTTATAAAGGAAAATTGATGCAAAAACTTGAAAAAAAAGTTGAAAAAGGAATAGCTCGCTTAGGGCACAAGTCAAACTCAGCACACCTCCTCGCTTAGCGATCAAGCTCAAGCTTAGCGCAAAGAAGGCCCACGAAAAGGCCCAAAGGCATGCTTAGCGTGAAATCCCGTGCTAAGCGCGTGACCGCCTCGCTAAGCCCAAACATTGTGGCGCTTAGTTCGTGATCACCCCGCTAAGACCAGAAGGGGCGCGCTTAGTGCGAGGTCGCATGGATTATAAATTACCTTGGGCCTATGAAAAGAGTAGGGAGCAAAGGAGAAAGACACATCGAGACTCAGAGCTCTCCAATGAATGCATCCTAAGCTTGATTATCTCTAATAAGGGAAACTCTCTCTCTTTAGTCATTCTCCCCTCTTCCTTTATCCATCCCTTTTCTTCTTCCATCAATATTAGTCCCTAAAGTGTAAAGCCTCTCATGGCAATGAGAGACTCAACCTCCATTGTAGGGAGCCTAGCAGTCAAATGTCCTTATAATGTAATCTTTCCTTACTACCTATTTAATGCAATGTCAATTTTTATTATTTTTTTCCGTGTTTTATTGTTATTGTATGGTCTGATCATATATGCATTTGTTTAGGGATTAGGCATTGAGAAGTGTTTAATTTCTATAAAATTGGGAAAGAGAACCTAAACAAATAATTGCTAGGTATAGGGTGATATTGTTTAGCCTATGCATACATCTCTAAAATTTATGCAATTTATTGTTTTATCTCTGCAAAAGGATTTGGGAGAGAAAATAGATAAATTAGGCTCTTTATTGTGAGGGATCAGGGTTGAGTATCATAGTAGATGTTGATGGAAATTGAAATAGTATTAAATAGAGAAACACATTAACATTGCATCAAGTGTAGTTAAGCATGTTAGGCCCAACATATTTTAAATTTTGAATTTACCTTTAAGCATTCAAATGCATTATCATCATCTTTATCTTCTATCTTTATCATCTTTTACTTTGAATATTTATCTTATCTTTTGTCTCTCTTTATCTTCTATTTTAAATTCTTTATCTCTTGCTTATAAATTGAGTTTGCATTCATCTAAGTACAAACAAAGTTCATATAGACTCAACACTCGGACTTCTGAGTAATTTACTACTTGAGACAAATTAGTGTACTTGCCAATGAGTTAACACACCCTAAACGGACCCTAATGTTCTTGATGTTGTCAATTTTAGTAGGGTTTTCTTTGCTACTTTTTTATGCGGAGGGTTATATTTTTTGTTCATTTTAGGTTTGTAAGTTGTTAAGACAAATTTATAATAAGGTAAAATGACCACATTGACTACTTTCTTTCTTTAAATTTTTATTTCACTTACATAAAAGAAGTTTTCTTTCACTTCTATTGTTTCCTATTTTTAAGAAAATCTTTTTGCAAGTGAAAGAAAATTTAAAAGAAACAAGGTAGTCAATGTAGTATGAAGTGATCATTTTATCATATCATTGACTTGTCTCAACAACTTACATACCCAAAATGAAAAAAAAAATTATATATAACCCTTTGTATAAAAAATGGCAAAGAAACCCACCAAAAAATCAAGAACATTAGTTTTTAGGACTTTGGTTTTTAGGTAGTGTCCAAAATGCTTAATGCCTAATAAAATACACCTGACATTAACAACATAATTATAATACATAAAGTGATCAATGTAAATCCAATATAGGCATAGAAATTGAATACAATTATACAATAATCCTAATCCTAATCTCTTGAAAACTCAATTGCCTTGATTTGTTTCTATTAGTTTTGTATTTGGATAAAAAAAAAAAGTAAACACCTTTTATGCCATTGATATATAAAGTAAATCTAAAATTATAAGCAATAATAGAAAACACCAACTTTAAAGACTGAGTCATAGAGAAAGAAACTAAGAAAAGGAAACAATTGATAACCATTTACACCAATGAATATCTTAAATTGCAAGAGAAAAATGTTGACAAGTACAAAAATATAAAATGAAAGTATTGGAATCTCTTTGCTTATTTTGCGAGGATCACCAAATTGTAACTATTTCCAACATAAAGAATAAAATTTGTTCCAAACAATGAAGAAGTGTAGAATACTCGTAAATTTATTATGTATTTCCCTAACATGGATTTTCACATCTCAATTTTATTTAGTGTTATTAAACTTGAATCGACTTATATGGATCTGGTTCTCATCAGGACTTACTTGTCTGTCAACAAGAATTTTTTCCCATCAAAATGTTGCACAACAAAGATTCTCATGGTGAAGTAGCAATGAAAAGAGAAAAGAGGGAGAAAAAGAAAGAAATCAACAAATCACATGAAAAAAAGGGAAGACATGAAGGAAGGGGGAAGAAAGAAAGAACAAATTCTAAGTCCTTTAGACTTGTTCAACTAATGTTTTGCCTTGAGTGTCTTTGAAAGACAAGAATTAATCAAGAAGCATGGAGAAGAGTGCCCAAACTTCAAAAGCAAGAAACCAGAATCAGAAGGACAATCTTGCATTCTATATCAAAGTGTAGATATCAAATGTTACATATAACTAGAAGCATGATTTTTTAGGTAACTTGAGTTAAGGGATAGATATTAAAAGCTATATGTGACTTAAGGATCATCAGAAGATGCAATGTAAAAGAGAGCAACATAGGCATATGTGTCTACACAATTCAAAAGCACGAACAAGAATCTATAATAAAGACATCATGCAATAGTGTATTAAGACACTATCATCCGAAGTGACAAATTCTTCTGAAGACATGAAACATCTTGAAGAAGAAAGAGGTAGTCACATACTACAAGTCCTATACAAGCAAGACAATCAAGAATAAGAAAAGAAAGTCCCAAGAAATCTGAATTGTTCAAAGAAGAAAGAAGACTTACCTAAAAAAACTCATTTTTTTTGAAGTAGCAAATCTCCTTATGTTGGAGAAATGAGAAGTCATCCGTCACTAACAACAAGTACCAACATTCAAAATTTTGAATTTAAATTGTGTGCAAGTTGTCTCAACTAAAGAAGAAAGAGGAACCAATTGTATTGATAGAGACAACTCAGCATGTCTCCTTGACCTCTAAGCCTATTAAAAAATAAAATAAACACATACAATATATGTATTAGAGTAAAATATGTGCTAATCAAACAAGATATATCATAACAAGCAAAATGTCATAAGAGCAAAAGATATTTTATGAAAGCAAATGGTTTCTAAAATGTTTATCTTAGCAAAAACATATCAATTATATATCGATCAAGAGGTTTAACTGAGATAGAAATATGCATGAAAATTAAAATGTATTAAGAAAACTAATATGTAATGAAACATTTTAATCCCATAATGCTCTCCGTCTTGTCATGAGACAAAAAAAGATAGAGTGCCATCATTGTTAGTAAAAACAAGAGACATTAGACTGAGAAGAAAAATTGGAAGAAAAAAAAGCTAAGGACGACTTGTTTGGGTGATCATTAGTTATAAGTTTCAAAATTACAACTGTTTTTTGTTTTAGTTATTTTTTTAAATTTTGGTATCAAAATAAAATTTATTTAAATTTTTTTTATTCTATTAAAATTAGTTGAAAACTAATTCAAGAAAATAGGTGGTGACACAAACAATGTCAACAATAATGATAACAATGATAATGGGGTGGGAGGAGGTGGAGGAGAATTTAGACAAGGTGACTAAAGTTATAAGTACATCAAATAAAAATGTAAACTATAAAAATAAATAAATAATCTAAATAAAGTCTCAAATTATTACACAAATATCTTAAAGATAATTTTTTATTTAAAGAGTAATATTTATTGAATAAAAACAAATGCATAATAAAAATGAAAGTTAGTCTAAATTAAAAACCACAAGTAGTAAAAAATAATTTCAATTTTTTAAGAATAAAACATTAGAACAGCTAGGATTCCTTTGAAGATAATATATATATATATATATATATATATATATATATATATATATATATATATATATAGAGGTTGATTCACGCGTTCAACAGTAGTATATTTATTATTCAATTGGATTTTGAAATGTGAAAGAAAATCAAATTCAATAAAATAATAAAATTCTTCCTTTTTATTTTTTCAAATATTTCTTTTGATTTTTGTTCAGATTATTTTATCAATTTAACTATCAAATACATTTTCTGATCAATCCTCAAGATTCAAGAATAGTGTTCCTCATACGAGTGTTTTAAGACGAGGTTACAAGTTACAATATTTTCAATAGGAGTCACTCACTACTTTCACTGCGGGTCAATGGGTCATCCTCTCTATCTGTTTTGTCTCCACACATTCCATTCCCTTTCCCTTTTTGGTTCACTCAATCAACCAACCCACCCTTCAATCCAATTGCTTTCAATCTCATCCTTATGTTCAAACCCTGAACCCATCATAAAACTCTCTTCTTCTGTTGCCATTGTACTTGCTTGTTGCAATGGAGGGTACCCTTTTCCCCAATAGGCCAGTTTTGCCTGCTCCTTCACACAAACCAACACAACAACCTTTGAAATTCAAGCCAACTTTTTTGCCTCCACAGTCTCCACCACCACCACCTCCTTCTTTTCAGTTAGATTCCCTTCTCCAACACCTTCAGCATCTCTCTTCAGTTCCCATCACCACTCACACTCTCACACTTGTGCCTCCTTCTCATGATAACACCAAAGATTTTAATAATTCAGTTCATTCAAAGCACCCCACTTTAGGTTCTGGCTCCATAATTGATGAGGACAAGTTTGATGATGCAAAGTTTGGATTTTTATCAGACAAGGGTAAGTTGCTGTTCAGTTCAATTGTTGGGTCACCTTTGCATGAATTGAATGACTTTTTCAACTCTGTTAAGTTTGAGTTGCTTGAGGCTGATTTTCCCAGCTTGTTGAAGGCTTTGGACCTTTCTGGGAACTGGGAAAGGGCACTCTTGCTGTTTGAATGGGGTTGGTTGCATTTTGGGAGTGATCAGAATTTGAGGTTGGACAACCAGGTTGTTGAATTGATGGTTAGGATATTGGGGAGGGAGTCACAGCATTCAATTGCATCCAAGTTGTTTGATTTAATTCCTGTGGAAAAATACTCGCTTGATGTCCGGGCTTACACCACCATTCTTCATTCCTATGCTCGCACTGGCAAGTACAAACGGGCTATTGACTTGTTTGGGAAGATGAAGGAGATTGGTCTTGATCCAACTTTGGTCACTTACAATGTTATGCTTGATGTTTACGGCAAGATGGGTCGTTCTTGGGATAGAATCTTGGAGTTGTTGGATGAGATGAGGAGTAAAGGGCTTGAGTTAGATGAGTTTACCTGCAGCACTGTGATTTCTGCTTGTGGGAGAGAGGGTATGCTGGATGAAGCGAGGAAGTTTTTGGCTGAATTGAAATTTAATGGCTATAAACCGGGAACTGTTACGTATAATTCTATGTTGCAGGTTTTTGGAAAGGCAGGAATTTACACTGAGGCCTTGAGCATATTGAAAGAAATGGAGGATAATAATTGCCCTCCTGATTCTGTTACTTACAATGAGCTTGCGGCAACATATGTAAGAGCTGGTTTTCTGGACGAAGGGATGGCTGTCATAGATACAATGACAAGCAAAGGGGTAATGCCAAATGCTATTACCTATACCACTGTAATAGATGCCTATGGTAAGGCGGGAAGGGAGGATGATGCATTAAGGTTGTTCAGCCTGATGAAGGACTTGGGTTGTGCTCCCAATGTGTACACATATAACTCTGTTCTTGCCATGCTAGGCAAGAAATCAAGAACAGAAGATGTTATTAAGGTTCTCTGTGAGATGAAATTGAATGGATGTGCTCCTAATCGTGCTACATGGAACACCATGCTTGCTGTATGTAGCGAGGAGGGTAAGCACAATTATGTTAACAAGGTCTTGAGGGAAATGAAAAACTGTGGATTTGAGCCTGATAAAGACACATTCAATACATTGATTAGTGCATATGCTCGTTGCGGATCTGAAGTTGATTCTGCAAAAATGTATGGGGAAATGGTTAAATCAGGCTTTACTCCATGTGTAACAACTTATAATGCTCTTCTAAATGCCCTGGCTCGGCGAGGTGATTGGAAAGCGGCAGAATCTGTCATTCAGGACATGCGAACCAAGGGCTTTAAGCCTAATGAAAATTCATACTCACTGTTGCTCCATTGTTATTCCAAGGCTGGGAATGTCAAGGGGATAGAGAAGGTCGAGAAAGAAATTTATGATGGTCATGTCTTTCCTAGCTGGATACTTTTGAGAACCCTTGTCCTTACAAACCACAAGTGCAGACACCTTAGGGGAATGGAAAGGGCATTTGATCAACTGCAAAAGTATGGATACAAACCTGATTTGGTTGTCATCAACTCCATGCTTTCGATGTTTGCCCGAAACAAGATGTTTTCGAAGGCCCGTGAAATGCTGCATTTCATTCATGAATGTGGATTGCAGCCAAATCTTTTCACCTACAATTGCTTGATGGATTTGTATGTCCGAGAGGGCGAGTGTTGGAAAGCAGAAGAAGTGCTCAAGGGAATTCAAAACTCTGGTCCAGAGCCAGATGTTGTGTCTTACAATACTGTTATCAAGGGATTTTGCAGAAAAGGGCTCATGCAGGAGGCTATTGGAGTTCTCTCAGAAATGACCACTAAGGGGATTCAACCAACTATAGTTACATACAATACTTTCTTGTCAGGCTATGCAGGGATGGAGTTGTTTGATGAAGCAAATGAAGTCATTAGATTTATGATTGAGCACAATTGCAGGCCAAGTGAACTAACTTACAAGATTCTAGTTGATGGTTACTGTAAAGCTGGGAAGTATGAAGAAGCCATGGACTTTGTGTCTAAGATTAAGGAGCTTGATATCTCCTTTGATGATCAATCTGTGAAAAGACTTGGTTCTTGTATTAGGGAGAGAGTGGGGTCTACTTTGTGAACTATCAACTATCCTTTTTGGTTTCCTTTTTTTCCAATTTTTTTATATAATATCTATAAATGCAATTCCATCAGTTATTTCAATTCTTTAGCATGGATCAAATCTAGTCCTTTGGAAACTCCATTTGTACTATAGTTCTGTAAGTTAATAGCTGCACCAATCCATAAAAAGTTAGAAATATATTGAATCAACCTACTGGTGAATATGTTCTCTTGCTTGATTAAATACCTGAAAGTTATAAATTTTGGCGCAAGTTTTCTGAATCTGTTATATGCGTGCTGTTTTGAATTTTTTTTCCCTAAGACAATCTCTACGATGATAAGGGCCGCTTAGAGTCCCTTTTCACTTTTTGGTTTCAAAAGCTGTTTTTTTATTATAATTTTCTGTTATTGAGCAATTAATTAATTTCTCATAAAATGTATTAAGTTTTGAAAATTGTTATTGAAGTAAGTGTTTTAAAAATCAAGAAACAAAAACAACTGGAAGATATTTTTCGTCTTCTTTTTTGTCATCTTGTTTGACTTCTTCAATTCCTGAATGTGCTTTTCTATATCTTCATTTAATCCTTAAATAAATGTGCTTTATTCTTTTTTCATCTCATTAATTACTGATATTAAATGTTTTTTTTGACAGCATACTGATATGAACAACCCTATAAAATAAATGTTATATTAATAATAAAAGTAAACAGCTTTTGTAAAATTAGGGATTAAAATGATTAACTTTTACATTATCAAGGGCCATGTGGGTGAAGAAAATAAAATTAAAGTGGAAGTCCGAAATTCTGGAAGTCGGATTTTTTTATTGGATTAAATGGAATTTTGATTCTTTTTTTTTTTGTTGTTAAATTGCACATTCTGAGAAAAATATGAGACTAATTATTTAAAATAAAAGAACTAAAATTATAGATTTTAAAAAATAAAAGACTAAAATTGCATTTATGTTTTTTTTTCCTTTTAAGTACAAATTGAATCATGTAGTTCAATTAATGACCCACCTATTCAACCATTGATTCATTGATACGGTCTCCTGATGGAATCGTCCATTTGGCTTTAAAACCATGCCTTACATGTTAATTTCTCAAATTAAAATTATCCACGATACTATTGGTGAAGAATGGGTGTGAATGACCTTATCAAATTAAGTATACTCTATGATACAATACAATATTAATGAAAAAAATGAAAGAAACATATAAAATAGTATTTCAAAGAATAATGAAGATACAATATCAATACCTAAATTATTCGGACTTTATTTATCTTTCAGATAAACTTCAAATTAATCAGAATTAAGACAAAATAAATAAATAAATATCTCAATTTTCAAAAATTGTCCAATACATTGGAATTTTTCAGTATCTTTAGTATGTGTATTTTAATTATAGTTTTAAATTCATGTATGCCATTCTTAGAATAATGGAGTTTTTTTTTTTTTGCAAAATAAACTTTTACATGTAGAGTTTTTTTTTTACTTCTATAGTATTTAATAGCTTTGTAAGTCTCTTGAGACAAATTTAAATTTAGAAGTTTTCATTTCCTTAGATTGTAATATCATATCATTTTCTCTAAATTGTTATAATAAAAAAATAGAATCATTACTAACAAAGTTTTGATACATGTAAATGTACTTCTGTAAGTACAATTTAAATTTAAAAGTTTTCATTGCCTTGGATTGTAATATAATCTCTTTTCCTTTACATTGTTATAATAAAAGAATTGAACCGAAACCCTGCTAGCAAAGGAATGCATCCAACAGTGTTCTGTTTCATTGGTCCTCTCTCATGCCAGAATTTGCTCATAAAAATCCACTTTGTTCTCCCGGAAATCAAATCATCACTGAAAAAGCTTGATCTACTTATAGATACTTGGATTATTTGAATATCTTAAGAGAAGTTTGATTCTTTGTCGTGAATATGAAAGAAAAAAAATCATATTAAAAGAATTTATACTCGCATGACCGAACACCCTAGGCCATATGATAAATTGACTAAACATTCATCGGTCATGCCTAAACATAACATATTTAATGATCAAAGCAACGTATCTTGAAGGTGAGGAGTAACTCCTAACAGAAGGTGCAAGATTCAAAGCAATTGATGAGATTATTTCAAAATTCAAAAGATAAAGATGAATATCTAATCATCAAACCCAATACCCATCAATCATAAAACATTGCATTAAAACATTGGCTTCTTGATCCAAAGATAACTCTCTTCATACTCTATAGGACTCAAGGCTTCGGGAGCATGTGTAGCCATATAGATAGATATCCCTTGATTATATTGTAAATTAACACCCGAGACTTAATATCTTATCATGCTCAAATACCCCTCGAACATGGCCAAACACCCCTTAGGTCATAGTCTCACCTTTTGACTATGGTCAACACCTTGTGTCCCTAGTCGGATACCCCCTCAAACATGGTTGAGCACCCCCTAAGTCATAGTTACACCTCTTAACTATGGATGACACCCCTCAACCATGGTCGCACATCCCCTGATCGTAGTCGGACACCCCTTGGCCTCGACCAGACACTTCTTAAGCATAATTGATATCCTCAAGTCATAAGCCAGACATTCCTTGGCCATGGCCAAGTACCCCTTTCACTATGATCAAACATTCCTTGCTCTTAGTTGATCCCCTTTATCCATAGCCAAATACCCCCTGTGACCATAGCCAAATACCACTTAGATATATGATGAGATACAAATCAACTATGCAAAAAATTAAGGGAGGAAGTTTAGGTAAAAGTAATAATCATCAAGACCTTATTAACATGTAACTATGAATTAGCATTCCCACTAACATGAGATGTAAGACTAATGATCCTAGGTCCATAAACGTATCCTCTCTCTGGAAAAGAAAGCATAACCTAGGTTCCTTCCGTCCTTGGGTGTTGCCCAGTGGCTTGGCCACCAACGGAGTGGGTTTTTGCTCTCTACAAACGTTGGGGTTCCTTCTTTGATCTTAGGGAGTTTTAACTGCCTCGGTCTCTAAAGTTTTCCTTGTTTTTTCCAATCGCGTGCTCTATCACTTTTTCTCATCTTGGGCTATGAAATAGTTGCCAGTTTGAACTGCTCTTGATGGGGAAGAACAAGGGTCGTCAATCGCACTCAGCTGCAAAGCAAATTATGGTGAAGGGTACTACCTCAAGTTCAGGTAAATCCCAAACATCTGCTACTTCTGGTCTGGCTGGTTGCTTGGATGTTGTCCAAGCAAATCAGAATGCTTATACTGCTTCACAGGATAACCTTGTAGGCAAGGTGCTCGTAAAAAAGACAGGGACAAGTTCTGCAAAAACTGATGATGTCGCACACCAAGTGTTTGATAATTTGTCGGAATGCAGTGTTGAATCTGAATCTTCCCCAGAGGTTTCTTGCACCTTAGGGGACAATGATTCAACCACTGATGATGATTCATCTCACTCCTGTGGCTCTAAGTCATCACCACAGTTAGACGACAATAAGGCTCCCACTCCTTGGGTTAATCTATTCAAAGATAACAGAAGTCCTTCCAAAGGTTTTGGAATGAAGTTCTCCCCTCCACCCTCTGATGATGAAGTGTTGTTGGAAGAAACATATTTGCAACCCCTGGAAGAGGCTTGGGGACATAGCCTTATTGGCTATGTGGCTGGTCGATTCCCAGGAAAGAAAGCTCTGCTGGATTGTTGCCAAAAATGGGGAGTCAAGTTTTCATACTCAGCTCATGAAAGTGGTTGGCTGGTGTTTAAATTTGAGTCTGAGGATGATCTGAACCAAGTCCTCTCTGCAGGCCCTTATTTCATATTTCAAAGACCCCTTCTGCTGAAGGTTATGCCAACATTCTTTGACTTTGGCAATGAGGAGCTCAGCAAGATCCCTGTCTGGGTTAAACTCAAAAATCTACCTCTGGAGCTTTGGAATCCTCAAGCCTTAGGGAAAATCCTGTCCAAGATTGGTTCGCCCATTCGATCTGACCATCTTACTGCTTCTAAGGGGTCTATTTCTTTTGCTAGAGCTTTAGTTGAGGTTGATGCTTCTTTGGAGCTCATCGATGAAGTGCGATTTAGACTTCCTACAAGGAAGACTTTTGTGCAAAAGATTGAGTATGAAAATAGACCTTCTTTTTGCACTCACTGCAAGATGATTGGGCACCGCCTCACTAATTGTAAAGCTGTCACTGCAAACAAGCATGTTCTCATCACAGCCTGCCCCACCTTGGATCAGTCACAAGTGGGTGATTCAGCAATGCCCCCACATACCAATACAGCAGGCCCCTCTGATAATCCAAAGAATATCCAGACTAATATGTCTGTCCCTCATCACAGAAAACATGTTCTGGTTGCAAATCATGTTCCTGTCCTTCAGAATTCTTCTGACCTCAAAGAAATAGGGAACACTGAGTTGGATGATCCTATAGAAGAGGGGTTTGTTCAGGTGAAAACAAAACACCAAAAAAAAGGTAAAAAAGTGTCACTCATAAAGACAACCCGTATTGAGGATATGCAAGTTGATGTCCAAAGAGGAAGAAATCATAAAGCTATAACTAGGGTCGAGGAGGCTTCCTCCCATCCGAATCCATGATCATTGCCTCTTGGAACATCAGAGGCTTTAATTTGCCTCTGAAGCATCATGCGATGCAAAACTTCCTTCGCTGCAAGGAAATTAACGTCATGGTTGTGTTGGAAACAAAGTTGAATGAGGCTTCAGTTGAGGAAATCATAAGAAGAAAGTTTAGTGACTGGCACTTCACCCATAACTTCGCTTCTCATAATGCTGGCAGAATTCTTATCCTCTGGAAGCAGGATAAGATTCATCTTTCTGTTTTGGAGTCAAATGCCCAATTGATTCATTGTGCTATTGATTGTAAAACCACTGCCAAGCGCCTTCAGGTTTCATTCATTTATGGTCTTCACTCCATTATGGCAAGAAGATCTCTTTGGATAAATCTGAATAGTATCAATGCTAATATGAATTGCCCCTGGCTCCTCATTGGTGACTTCAACTCCATTCTGTCTCCCACCGACCGTTTCAATGGAGCTGAGCCCAATGCTTATGAGTTGCAAGATTTTGTTGATTGCTATTCTGACCTGGGGTTGGGGAGCATCAACACTCATGGCCCCTTGTACACGTGGACCAATGGCAGGGTGTGGAGCAAACTGGACAGAGCTTTATGTAACCAGACCTGGTTCAATTCCTTTGAAAATTCTTGAAATTCTGATACTGTGGACAGATGTCGTACCGGATGTCACGACATCACGCTTCAGAACATGCAGATTATATTTGGGAGTATGAACAGATTAAACAAGTAAATAACACAAGAGAATTGTTAACCCAGTTCGGTGCAACCTCACCTACATCTGGGGGCTACCAAGCCAGGGAGGAAATCCACTAAAATAGTGTTAGTTCAAGGTCTAACAGTCACTGTTTACAACCTTCTCACCTAACCACTACCCGTGCGACCTCTACCTAAGAGCCACTCTTAGATATGAGAACCCCTCTCACTCCCTCTCAATCACACTCCCGTGTTTACAATCAAATCAAAAACACACCAGAGATTGCTCTCTGAACAAAAGAGATCAACTCTACACACTAGAGATCAACTCTACACACAAGAGATCAACTCTACACACTTAGGTCCAACACTTGATGTTAGGGTACCATCAAGGTGGCTCACAAAACACTTAAGTCCCAAAACTCACAAAATAACTCTTCAATCCCGGACTTGGTACAAAACCCGTGCAGCCTTCATGTTTATATAGCAGTGTGCGTATCTGGGCTGCAACTACTTGTGCTGGATGAGATCTATCATTTTCCTGAAAATCTGCACTTAAAGATCTAAAAGATCAAGTTTGATCTTTTAGTTTTTATCTTTAATCTTTAATCCCTGAACGAACTATTCAAGTTTGTAATTCGAACTTTAATTATCTTTTAATTCGTTCCTAAAGATAGATCGCCAAATCTGTTGCTAACTGCACATTAATCTGTTAAAGATATAACAGATTTATGTGTCCAGTATTTTCGGGCCGGATGTCAGGACATCGTGTCCGACATCATGGATCCTGCAGCTTCAATTCTTCATTTGACATTTTATCTTGCCTTGTGCATTGTGCAGCAACTCCAGTATTTTCGGGCAGGATGTCCTGGACATTGTATCCGACATCGTGGATCCTGCAGCTTCAATTCTTCATTTGACATTTTATCTTGCCTTGTGCATTGTGCAGCCCGATCTTATTCCTTGACATAACGTTGGACATCATGTGCAGCAACTCCAGCTTTCCTTCATTGTCTAAGTGCTTATGTTTTAACAAAATCTTAGCCAATCTTTTAAACACTCAGTAGAGCTAAGCACTAACAATCTCCCCCTTTGGCAAATTTTGTCTAAAACATACTTAGACACTTCCTGAGCAGGTACGAGCAGTTATGCAAGTGGGATCAGCAACTTTCATTATCAAAGTAATCAAGCACAGCGGTATCTGTAGTGGTAACAGCAAAATTCTGCAAGTTGCAAGTCGTTTCCAGGATGTCAAGACATCTCATGTGACATCAGCTTTCTGCTCCCCCTGTCTCCATGCTCTTACTGCAGTATCTTCTATCAGCTACTAGTCTTTTCCAGGATGTCAAGACATCTCATGTGACATCAGCTTTCTGCTCCCCCTGTCTCCATGCTCTTACTGCAGTATCTTCTATCAGCTACTAGTAGCTTACATCAGTCATCATCAGCAGCAGCAGTCTCCCCCTCAAAATCATGAATCATGCATACATCGTATCATACAACTCCCCCTCAAAATCATGAATCATGCATACACCACCGTATCCTACTACTCAAAATCATACATCATGACTACTATTGCATACATAGAGTCCTATTACTCAGAATCATAAATCATGCATAATACTATTAATACTATTACTCCCCCTTTTTAGACAGAATTTGACAAAAGTAGAATGCATGCAAATATTACAGACCAATAGCAATCAATTGTTCAAAGGGACATGCCCCTATAGCTAGTAATAGTAAAAAGCAAAAATAAAGGTCTGATGGTCATGGGGTGGCTTCAGAATCATCATCATCTGATTCAGTATCCTCTGCTGCATCTTCCTCTTCCTCAGCTGCTTCTTCTTTTTCCTCAGCTGCTTCTTCTTCTTCCTCAGCAGCTTCACCATCATCAATGCCACTGTCTGAGAGTCTTTTGATCAGGCGTTCCAACTCCATTTTCTTCTCTGTGGTGGCTTTGATGGTTGCTTCCAGCACCTTGCATGTGTCCTTGAGTTCAGCAATCAAAGCATCCTTGGACACAGCACCTGAAGCAGCAGCTTTCCCTGATGTCGAGACAATGTCTGGGACATGTGTCCCCTCAAACAGTTTGTAATGCAGGGACAGAGCCGATTCTCTCTTCATCACAGAGTCAATGTTGTTTAAAATATTGGGATGTTGACTCAACATAATGCCACACAATACAGTTGGGAAGGCAATGGGTAATTTGACAGCAAAAGATTCTGAATGCTTAACAGTTTGATCAAAAATATAGTTTCCAAAATTAAATTTGGACTTGGTTCTAACAGCATACAGAAATTTACCCAAACCTGTGGCAACAGTGGAAGTATGATTGGTGGGTACCCAGTTTGCAGCGCCAATCCTGTGCAGGATTGCATACTTCACACTTAGCTTCCCTGCAGAAAGCTTCCCTTTCTTCGGCCAGTGCTGGACTTGTTTGGCAGTGATTTCCTTGGCAATTTGATGCTCAGAAACATCAATATCCACCACTCCTTCAGTTGGTCTGCCCAGGTATTTGTTTATTACAGCAGGGGAGAATCTAACACACTTTCCTCTGACAAACACTTTCTGATACTCATCACTCTTTCTGTTTGTTATGTCAGAGGGAATGTTGACAATGAATTCCCTGACTAAACTTTCATAGCAATCTCCCAACTTGGTGACAGTTTTCAGCAGTCCAGCAGCCTTGATGAGGTCCATGATCTCCTTGCAATCCAAGGCATCTCTTCCCAGTTCTCTTTCCAAGGCAAGTCTGCGTTGATACACAAATTTCCACCTTTCAACATTGCCAATGGAGTGGAATGAGATGTTGTCCAATGGTGCATCAGGGACATTTCCAGGCACCTTTTTCCCTGATGTCTTGGCCCTCTTGATGTCGGGAACATCTAGTTCGACATCATCATCAGAATCAGATGAGGAAATTTCTTTCCTCTTCTTGGAAGGGATTGCAACTTTGCTCCGTCTGGATGTGGTAGGAGTGATTGGAGTGCTCTTCTTCTGTGCCATAGTTTTGATTCGTCCAGACCTCTTGATGGGGGTTTTTCCCTTTCGGCTTTGTAGTCTTTCTGCAATGCCAGGTGCCAACTTGTTGGCAATGGGTTCCTCATCAGATTCTACTTCTTCTAGGTCAATGAGGTCACCTGGAGCAGGTTCTGGTGCCCGTGGTGCAGGGGTCTCCTCTGTGGCTTGATCATCTTCCTCTGTTGATCTCTCTTTGCTGGAGGAAGAGAGGACTTAAACATTTGGGGTGGAAGATGTTGGAACATCTTCATCAGCATCAGGGACAGAAGCATTTTTCAAAATGCTACTCACAATACTGCGGATCTTCTTATCCATCTCCGGGTCTACTTCCCTAGGACTTGTTGCAGGGCTAGGGTTTTCAGAAATCTTCACTCCCTGTTGTCTTTTGGGGACCAGTTTTTCAGGAACAGGGGCTGAACCAGGAATCATTTGTATGGGCTGGATATTGAATTCAGGTCGTTCCTGGTTTGATGGTGCTTTGGTGGATGATGGAGATGATGGTACAGAGGGTGAACCAGGAGCTGAAGTTTCTTTTGGTGAGGTAGCCATGGAAATGCAGAGCCTTTGGAATGATTTCGTAAATTTCTGAGAGCTGTTGGGGAATGCTGAAAACGAGATTACCACGAAAATATAAGTTTGAATGAGGAATGTAGAGGGACGTGTGAAGCAACGGTCGAATTTGTTTTGGCTCAGTAGTGAACGTGCTATTAATGTTAAGTGAGACGTTTGAGCACGTTCAGATAGCAGTAGCTGCTATAATTCCTCTAGCAGACAAATGCCCAGCTTGCCCCTCAGTTTTTCAAACTGTTTTGCATCCAATGCCTTTGTGAAAATATCTGCTATTTGTTCCTCAGTGTCAACATGCTCCAGTGTGATAACTTTATCATCAACAAGCTCTCTAATATAGTGATGTCTAATGTCAATGTGCTTGGTTCTGCTGTGTTGAACAGGATTTTTAGAAATATTAATAGCACTCAAGTTGTCACAGTACAATGTCATGACATCTTGTTCGACATTGTACTCCTTGAGCATCTGCTTCATCCAAACTAGTTGTGAACAGCTGCTTCCTGCTGCAATATACTCTGCTTCTGCAGTAGATAGGGACACACAGTTCTGCTTCTTGCTGAACCATGAAATAAGATTGTTGCCCAGATAGAAGCATCCACCAGAAGTGCTTTTTCTGTCATCTGCACTTCCAGCCCAATCAGCATTACAGTACCCAACCAGCATTGAATCTGAACAATGACAGTACATAATCCCATAGTCACTGGTGCCATTTACATATTTCAGAATTCTCTTTACTTGATTCAAGTGACTTATCTTGGGATTGGCTTGATATCTTGCACAAACACCTACTGCATAGGTGATGTCAGGTCTGCTAGCTGTTAAATATAGTAAGCTCCCAATCATGCTTCTGTACAGACTTTGATCAACACTGGTGCCAGCTTCATCTTTTGACAGCTTCAAGTGAGTAGGTGCAGGTGTTCTTTTATGGCTGGCATTCTCCATCCCAAACTTCTTGACAATGTTCTTTGCATACTTGCTTTGTGAGAGGAATATGGAGTCTTCCATCTGCTTCACTTGGAGTCCCAGAAAATAAGTCAGCTCTCCAACAAGACTCATCTCAAATTCAGATTGCATCTGTTGGAAAAAATGTCGAAGCATCTCATTCGACATCCCTCCAAACACAATGTCATCAACATATATCTGTGCTATCATCAAGTTATCAGCATCTTGTTTGACAAAGAGAGTCTTGTCAATTCCTCCCTTCCTATACCCTTGATCTTGTAGTGACCCCTCTGTTTGGATCTCCTATAATCAGCTCCTTGGGGTGCATCTTCTGGATTCTAATGGAAGGTCTCTTGTCAGGTTGGTTGATGTTTGATTCATCTGTAGCAGAATCAGAGTTTTCTGCATTTTCTGCACTTTTAGCTGTATCTGCTACATTGTCTCCCGATGTTCTGACATCTTCTTCGACATCCTTCTTTCTTGCTGGAGTTAGATCATCAACAACCACATTGATGGATTCCATCACAGTTCTGGTTCTGGAATTGAATACTCTATATGCTCTGCTGTTTGTAGAGTATCCCAGGAATATTCCTGCATCACTCTTGGGATCCATCTTTCTCCTTTGCTCTCTATCTGCCAAAATGTAACATGGACTTCCAAAGATGTGGAAGTGCTTGACAGTTGGCTTCCTCCCTTTCCAGATTTCATACAGTGTGGTTGGAGTCCCTCTTCTCAGTGTGACTCTGTTGTGGATGTAGCATGCTGTGTTCATGGCTTTAGCCCAGAGATTATAGGGAAGTTCTTTGGCATGAAGCATGACCCTAGCAGCCTCTTGCAAAGTCCTGTTTTTCCTCTCAACTATGCCATTCTGTTGTGGTGTAATGGCTGCAGAGAACTCATGAGTGATGCCTTCAGATGTGCAGAATTCAGTAAACCTGCTGTTTTCAAACTCTCTGCCATGGTCACTCCTGATTCTCTTGATGACACAGTCTTTTTCTCTTTGAAGCCTTAGACTCAACTCCTTGAATACTTCAAAGGTGTCTGATTTTTCTCTGATAAAGTTGACCCAGGTAAATCTGGAGAAATCATCCACAACAACATAGGCATACCTCTTTCCTCCAAGGCTTTCAACTTGCATAGGCCCCATCAAGTCCATGTGAAGTAGTTCCAGCACCCTGGAAGTGGTCTGATGTTGAAGCTTCTGGTGGGACATCTTGACTTGCTTTCCAATCTGACATTCACCACAGATTCTGCCTTCTTCTATTTTCAGATTGGGAATGCCTCTAACAGCACCTTTGTCAATGATTTTCTTCAAGCCTCTTAAGTGCAGATGTCCAAATCTTTGATGCCATATTCTGACTTCATCTTCTTTGGAGGATAGACATGTGGAGGAGTAACTGGTTTCTTGAGGTGTCCATAGGTAACAGTTGTCCTTTGATCTGCTGCCCTTCATTAGAACTTCACTCTTCTCATTTGTCACCAAGCATTCTGACTTTGTGAAGTTTACATTGAATCCTTCATCACACAGCTGACTGATGCTGATCAGGTTTGCAGTCAGTCCCTTCACCAGTAGTACTTTGTTCAGACTAGGAAGTCCATCATGAACTAGCTTTCCCATTCCAATGATCTTTCCTTTAGAGCCATCTCCAAATGTCACATAGCTAGTGGAGCAGGGCTCAATGTTCACCAGGAATTCTTTAACTCCTGTCATGTGTCTGGAACAGCCGCTATCTAGGTACCAATCTTCCTTAGCTGATGCTCTAAGTGAAGTATGAACAACAAGACTGACAATCTTGTGTTTTGGAACCCACATCATCTTCTTTCTGCTGTTGCTACTTTGAGTTCCATGATGTGGATGGCCATGTAGATGATAGCAAAAGGGCTTTATGTGACCATACTTGCCACAGTAGTGACACCTCCACTTCTTTCTTTTCCTTCTTTTACTCTTTTTCTGCTGCGTTCCATGATGTCGAGACCGATGTTGTGACATCGTGGCTCCAGTGCTGTTTTTGGCAGGAACAAATTCTGTCATGGTTATTCTGCCAGCAGATTTAAACCCAAGTCCTCTCTGGTTTCCAACATTCTTTCCAAGCTGTAGCACCTCATCAAGCGTATCTGAGCCTTTATTCAGCATCTTTATTGATTTTGTCATGTTTTCCAGTTTAGAGTTCAGAAAACCAACTTCTCCTTTAAGCTCAGAGATCTCCTCTTCATGTGCCTCCTTCTCAGCCTCCAGATCTGCAATGACCTTCTTCAGTTGTGCTTCTTGCTGAAGGATCTTCTCACTTTTGATGCATAGTTTTCTATAGGATATAGCAAGCTCATCAAAAGTGATTTCACTATCTGTATCACTTGAATCTTCAGCAGACTCAAATCTCCCAGTGAGTGCATTTACATCTCTGTCAGAATCACTTTCTTGTTCACTCTCTGTATCATCAGACCGACATACAGAAAGTCCTTTCCTCTGCTTCTTGAGATGAGTGGGACATTCAGCTATGATGTGTCCATAGCCTTCACACCCATGGCATTGAATTCCTTTGCTGTGACTGGGCTTTTCATCTGACCTTTTCTGGTATTTACTACCTTTCCTGATGTCGAAAGGGATGTTCTGGACATGTGGTTTCTGCCTCCTGTCCATTCTGTTCAGCACTTTGTTGAACTGCTTTCCAAGGAGCACAACTGCCTTAGTCAGACCTTCATCAGTATCCAGGTCATACTCATCTTCTTCTCCTTCATCATTGGACACGAAAGCCAGATTCTTGCTCTTCTTTTCAGCCCTATCCGAGAGTCCTAGCTCAAAGGTTTGAAGGGAACCAATGAGTTCATCTACTCTCATGTTGCAAATGTCTTGGGCCTCCTCTATTGCAGTGACTTTCATGTCAAATTTCTTAGGCAAGGATCTGAGGATCTTTCTCACCAGCTTTTCATCTGTCATTCTCTCTCCCAAGGCAGTGCAAGCATTGGCAATTTCAAGAATGTTCATGTGGAAGTCATGAATACATTCTTCCTCCTTCATCTTCAGATTTTCGAATTTTGTAGCCAAGAGTTGCAATCTGGACATCTTCACTTTGGAGGTTCCTTCATGAGTGGTTTTCAGGATCTCCCATGCATCTTTGGCCACTGTGCATGTGTTGATCAGTCTGAAGATATTCTTGTCAACTCCATTGAATAGAGCATTCAAGGCTTTGGAGTTTCCAAGTGCCAATTCGTCTTCTTCTTTTGTCCAGTCTTCTTCTGGCTTCAATTCATCAGTGGGCTTTCCTTCTGTGTCCAGCATCTTGGGATGTTCCCAGCCTTTGATGACAGCTTTCCAGGTTCTGCTATCCAGTGATTTGAGGAAGGCCACCATCCTTGCTTTCCAGTATTCATAGTTGGTTCCATCCAGAATTGGTGGTCTGTTCACTGGTCCTCCTTCTTTCTCCATGTTCATCAGAATTTATCTCCCTAGATCTCACTCAGTGAATTCGAGTGCCTGCTCTGATACCAATTGAAATTCTGATACTGTGGACAGATGTCGTACCGGATGTCACGACATCACGCTTCAGAACATGCAGATTATATTTGGGAGTATGAACAGATTAAACAAGTAAATAACACAAGAGAATTGTTAACCCAGTTCGGTGCAACCTCACCTACATCTGGGGGCTACCAAGCCAGGGAGGAAATCCACTAAAATAGTGTTAGTTCAAGGTCTAACAGCCACTGTTTACAACCTTCTCACCTAACCACTACCCGTGCGACCTTTACCTAAGAGCCACTCTTAGATATGAGAACCCCTCTCACTCCCTCTCAATCACACTCCTGTGTTTACAAATAAATCAAAGACACACCAGAGATTGCTCTCTGAACAAAAGAGATCAACTCTACACACTAGAGATCAACTCTACACACAAGAGATCAACTCTACACACTTAGGTCCAACACTTGATGTTAGGGTACCATCAAGGTGGCTCACAAAACACTTAAGTCCCAAAACTCACAAAATAACTCTTCAATCCCGGACTTGGTACAAAACCCGTGCAGCCTTCATGTTTATATAGCAGTGTGCGTATCTGGGCTGCAACTACTTGTGCTGGATGAGATCTATCATTTTCCTGAAAATCTGCACTTAAAGATCTAAAAGATCAAGTTTGATCTTTTAGTTTTTATCTTTAATCTTTAATCCCTGAACGAACTATTCAAGTTTGTAATTCGAACTTTAATTATCTTTTAATTCGTTCCTAAAGATAGATCGCCAAATCTGTTGCTAACTGCACATTAATCTGTTAAAGATATAACAGATTTATGTGTCCAGTATTTTCGGGCCGGATGTCAGGACATCGTGTCCGACATCGTGGATCCTGCAGCTTCAATTCTTCATTTGACATTTTATCTTGCCTTGTGCATTGTGCAGCAACTCCAGTATTTTCGGGCAGGATGTCCTGGACATTGTATCCGACATCGTGGATCCTGCAGCTTCAATTCTTCATTTGACATTTTATCTTGCCTTGTGCATTGTGCAGCCCGATCTTATTCCTTGACATAACGTTGGACATCATGTGCAGCAACTCCAGCTTTCCTTCATTGTCTAAGTGCTTATGTTTTAACAAAATCTTAGCCAATCTTTTAAACACTCAGTAGAGCTAAGCACTAACAATTCTGTTTGTGAATTTATGGAGTTTATTTCTATCTCAGACCATACTCCTCTAGTTGTCACCACTGAGTTGGTAGTGCCTAGAGGTAATTCTCCATTTAAATTCAACAATGCTATTGTGGATCATCCAAATTTCTTAAGAATTGTTGCAGATGTCTGGAAGCAAAATATTCATGGCTGTAGCATGTTCAAGGTCTGTAAGAAATTGAAAGCTCTTAAAGCTCCCTTGAAGAATCTTTTTAAGCAGGAGTTCAGCAACATCTCCAACCGAGTAGAGCTAGCTGAGGCTGAATATAACAGTGTGCTTAATTCTCTAAAGCAAAATCCTCAGGATCCTTCCCTTCTTGCTCTGGCAAACTGCACTAGAGGGCAGACCATTATGCTTAGAAAAGCGGAGTCTATGAAATTTGCTCAGCTCATCAAAAACAAATATCTCCTGCAGGCTGATAAATGCTCCAAATTCTTTCATGCTTTAATTAAGCGCAACAGACACAGTCGATTTATTGCTGCCATAAGGCTAGAGGATGGACATAACACTTCCTCCCAAGATGAAATTGCCCTTGCTTTTGTGAATCACTTTAGGAATTTGTTTAGTGCTCATGAGCTGACCCAAACTCCATCCATTTTGATCTGCAATAGGGGTCCTAAGGTTCCCACCGATTGCTTTGCGGCCTTACTTTGTCCTACTTCTAAGCAAGAGGTTTGGAACGTTATTTCTGTGATGGATAATAACAAAGCTCCTGGGCCAGATGGTTTCAATGTTTTATTCTTCAAGAAGGCTTGGAATATCATTGGTGATGATATCTTTGCAGCGGTTAATGAATTCTTTACAACTGGAAAAATTCTAAAGCAACTCAACCATGCTATTATTGCGCTTATTCCTAAGCATGATCAGGCCTCCCAGGTTAACCATTTTAGACCCATATCTTGTTGTAATTTGTTATACAAGATTGTATCTAAAATTCTGGCCAACCGCATAGCCCCAGTGCTTGAGACTATTATTGGGGAAACTCAAACTGCTTTCATTAAGAACAGAAAGAGGATGGACAACATCTTCCTAGTTCAAGAGATTTTGCGCAAATATGCCCGGAAAAGATCCTCTCCGAGATGCCTCCTGAAAATTGACTTGCATAAAGCTTATGATTCCATTTCCTGGGAATTCTTGGATTGGATGCTTAAGTCCATTGGCTTCCCAACCCAGTTCTGTACTTGGATCATGGAATGTGTTTCTTCCACTTCCTTTAGTGTGGCAGTCAATGGATCCATTTATGGTCACTTCAAAGGGCAGCGGGGTCTTAGACAAGGGGATCCTCTCTCCCCTTATCTGTTTGTGCTCTGTTTGGAGTACTTTTCCAGAGATATGAGCAGCCTCAAGGATGATGCCAATTTTAAATTTCATCCCAACTGTGCAAGTATTCAACTATCTCATTTGGCTTTTGTAGATGATATTATGCTTATATCTAGAGGAGATATCCCTTCTGTGTCAACTATGTTTGCCAAGCTTCAGCACTTCTGTAGGGTTTCAGGACTTTCCATCAGCTCTGATAAATCTTCCATATACTCAGCCGGTATTAGGCCTCATGAGCTTTCTCATATTCAGCAGCTTACTGGATTTAGCTTGGGTGACTTCCCTTTCAGATACTTGGATGTTCCCCTTTTATCATCTAGATTAAATGTATGTCATTATGCTCCCTTGCTTTCCAAGATTACTGGTCTGATTCAGGGATGGAATAAAGTCTTTATCTTATGCAGGTAAGTTAGAGTTGATCAGAGCGGTTATTCAAGGAATTGTGAATTTCTGGATGGGGATTTTTCCTTTGCCGTAATCTGTTCTGGACCGGATCAACGCTTCGTGTCGTAATTTTCTGTGGGGCAAAGCGGATATTGGCAAAAACAAGCCCTTGGTTGCTTGGTCAGTAGTTTGTTCTCCGAAAAAAGAAGGGGGTTTAGGCCTTTTTAATCTCAAGGACTGGAACCTTGCGCTTCTTTCCTGTATCCTGTGGGACTTTCATTGTAAGAAAGATTCTCTATGGGTTTGGTGGGTTCACTATTACTATTTCAAAGGGAGCGATGTGTGGAATTACAATACTTCTTCATCAGATTCAGTTTTGATAAAGAAAATCATTCAAATAAGGGACTTTATTATCTCTAAAGAGCTAAGTACAGAAGAGGCCAAAAAGAGGATTCAATCTTGGAGCACCAATGAACAATTGCTTGTTGGCAAAGTCTATGAATACATTAGAGGTGTCAAGCCTACTGTTAGTTGGTGTTCTGTTATATGGAACCCAACAATCCCCCCTAAAATGTCTTTCATTTTGTGGCTTGCTAAAAGGAATCGGCTGCTTACTCTTGACAAAGTTGCTTTTTTGAACAAGGGTTCCCTCTGCCCTTTATGTTCAAATGAGCCTGAGTCAAATGCTCATTTGTTCTTTTCTTGCAAGAAATCTCTCCAAGTTTGGGCTCACATTCGTGATTTGGCTCCTTTCCGCAGACGTTTCACTTCTTTACAACGCATTACTGACTCTTTAATTAGGGGCAGATCCACATCAGGTGTTCAAGGAAAATTACGTTGTCTGACTATAACAATTACAGTCTACTGCATTTGGCTGTCTAGGAACAAGCTGATTTTTGAAGATTATCAATTTTCTGTAATAGAGGTTATTAGCAAGATTAAGTTTCTTATGTATAGACAAGCGCACCTGTTGCATTTGTTTTAGCATCTTGATATAGGTCTTCTTGTATTAAGGAGACTTTTGATTTTCTTTAATTGCGGGGTATGCCCCATTTATTATTGTATCATTTTGGATTTAATATAATTTACATTTTTTTTCCCAATGATCCTAAGTCCATAAATATGTGTGCATAAATGGTGAGATTCTTGAAGTAACATACTCTTTATTCTCATTTATTACTCTTATTGACTATATTTGGGAAGATCATTGATTTTACCATCAAAGTGTCTTTATAAGTATAGAAATTGTTTCCATTTTAGTTATATTTTTATCTCAAAAGAAATTATATTTTGGCTGCTAATTGAAAAATATCTTTATCACACATGAAAATATAACACCCACAACAAAAGCACATGAAAATATAATTACTCACACCAAATTATTAATTTTTTTTATTTTTCTATTCAAAATTTATATTCCCATCATTCAATAATTAAATTAAATATGAAAAATGTTAACCAATGCTCTTAAGATAATAGTTCAAAAACCTGGTTCGATCAGACTCGGTGGCATCACCAGTCCGGTTTGATTATTGGACTAGCCATGCATTTGGCTCGGGATGACCCGATCAGACCAAACTAGACCCGATTAGTTTGGGATAAATCTGATAACTTGGGACGGTTTTTAAAATCTGTTTTGTGTAAAAAAAAATAAAAAATACTCCAAAAGGCTCCAAAAAAACCCGAGACCTGTGTAATTGTGTTATTGAATTATTATTTGTGAACTTGCGTTATCAACTTTAATACTTCAATTCTTATTTTGGATTTTGGAGTATGAATAATTTTTTCCGAATCAAATAATATTAGTTATATACTTTATATAATATATACATATATAATTTTGATTTTTTTAATATATACCGGGTCAAACCGAACCAACCCATTGGTTGGACCATTGACCCACTACTTCAACTGGATTACTGACCGGACCAAACTTCATAATTTTGCTTAAGACACTAATTAAGGAACTTAAAGTAGAAATATTTTTATTGGAAGACGAAAATTGAGTTGTCCATGATTTTTTTTACGTTCTCTTATAATTTTCTCACTAAATATTTTCTATTTTTAATTCCTTAAGGCTAAAATATGTTTTTTCCCCAAAATTATCAAAATGTTCAGAATTCGTCCCTACAAAATTTTTGATATATTTTTCGTCATTGAAAAATTGAAATGTATCAATTTTTGACCCAAAGTTAGGTTCGGTTATATCCAAACCTATGTTGTTGGTGACTATGCAAATAAGCTTGTCCATTAGCCAATTGGACATTAACACATGTCAATGCTCCAACCCTTTCTCTCTCTTGACCATGGATGAGTCTGGTAGAGAAGGGCACAGGTTCAATGGTGGATTTTGACCTCCTCGACAAGATTCTATTGATGATACCAATAAACCCATACTAGTGTCTTCTCGAAAGATAACCTCCATGATCATCACCTTTTATGTCTCTTCTCTCGCCTCCACAAGAAGCTTTTCGAAAAGGACAACCTCTCCAAAGATCTAGATCTGAATCGATTACCTAAGCAAGACCTTCTTCGTAGATTAGTGAATATCTGAGAGCATTCCTCCACCTCCTTCCATGGTTGTGAAGAAGACCTCGAAGATCACCTCTCCTCCCTTGTTGGCTTTGTTTTTGTGGTTCATATTTTATGGATTCTTTAAGTTTTTGAACCTATTAATTGGAAGAGAATTTTGAGTTTTTGTATGTTTCGGTGTTGAATCTTATTGTTTAGCTCACAAATTTGATGGTTTTGTGTCATAATCATGTGACTTTGTTTGATTTTGGTTGTTTAGCCGTACTCGTGGGACATCGTCATCAAAAGGAGGAGAAAGAACATTTGTTGATTGTCTTAATAAAATTTTTTTATATTAGTTATAAATATAATCTACGTGAAAAATATTATTCTACATTAATTATATTTATCACTGATGTAAAAAGTTAAAAGATTTGAGATATAGCTTTAAATTATCTGAACCTATATTCAAGCAATAAAAAAACATCATATTTCAATTTTATGAGAATAAAAAATATACTAAATTTTTTATAAAAATAAAATTTAAATATTTTAATATTTATAGAGATAAAAAATATATTTTAGTTATTACTGGTCAACATGACCCATTAGATATGCTTTCATTTAATTATTAAATTAAATACGCATGAGATATTTCCTGCCTAGACTAAAAATATCTACTAACATGTGACACGTGACGATTCTCACATGCTGGGGAGCTGGGTACTGAATTTTGAGATTCCTAAAAATAGCACAAACAATAAATTCCTTATTCTCAGCGACTTTTTGTTGTGGGGATTACACTGGCCAAACAACAAAAGTAATGTCATGGTACGAGCCATGGATCTAATTTGGTCTAGTTTTTTTTGAAAAATAGTACTTGGGTTTAAATTTTTAAAATTTACAATCTGTCAATTGGATCAATTAACCAGACTCTTTTAAATTCGATTGTTTAATCTAAAAAAAAATTTATTATATGCAAATAATCTCATCAAACTTAAATATAATTATCAGCTGACCGAGTAATATTCAAATAAGGATAAAAGAGAGAAAATTGTTGTTTTAATATCAGTTCGACATATTCCTATTCGTTTAAAGAAAAAACTCAGATTTTTTTTTTCTAAATAAAGAAAAATATTTAGATATTTATCAAAAGAGAAAAAGGAAGATTCAGATTCGTAAAATACAAACAGCGAAGGCAACCATTACATTCCAAAAACCAATTATTATTATTTGATGGAACCAATTGCTTTTTAGTTGAATGCATAATAATTTTTAGTTGAACCGATAAAAAAAATTGCGCTATATGTGTAGAGATTAAATTAAAAAGGCACAACAGTATAAAAATTAAGTTAATTTTATTTTTAGTTGAACCGATTAAAAGTGATCAAATATATTTTAAATTCACTTAAACATATCTAGTTTTTAGTTTTAGTTCCTCTAATATTTGTAAGTACAATTTTTATGTATTTCAGTAGTATATAATTTTTCACACTATCAATTAATGAAAATTAACATTATTATAATTTGAGTATTTATTTTAAAGTTAATAACTTTATTGTATACTAGTTCGAAAGAAGCACTCCACTTTTAGACTGAAAGTTATCTATATATATAATTGAGTGTAACATGTTTTAAAAGATGTGTAAGTGTAATTAGAAGTTAAAATAAAATGTTGTAGTGATTTATAATAGTTGAGGATAAATACATCTAAAAGAAAGATGACACCAAATAAGATTATTTCCTTTATAATAATTAGTTGAAAAAGAGACACTTCATGCCTCTATGTTTATTTTTAAAAAATAAAAATAAAAAATAATTAAAAAATGCAGTGATAATAATATTTTTTAGGGAAAATGACACCAGTTATATTTTAAAGATTTATGAAGAAAATAAAAACTATTATATATATTAAAAGGTAAGTTAAGAATAAGAAATGTGTAAAAAAAATAATTATTTTTATTAATAGTAATATATATATATATATATATATATATATATATATATATATATATATATATATAATAACTAATGATTTTTTATCATTTTTTCAAAATAAAAAAAAGATAATAGAAGTTAATGGATGATTTGTAAAGATAATCATAGGGATAAAATAATAAGTTATAAATATAATTATAATGATAAAATAAACATAAAAATATATACACCATAACAATATAAAATATCACTACACAACTTATTTACTCAATTTTCATTCCACAAATGTTCAAACTTTTATTTTTTTTTCCTTTCTTGCTAATAATATTTTTGTAGCTCTATTGAAAGTTGTCACATGTTCATGTTATGTTTTTAGTTTTATGTCACATGTTAAAATACTTACTAAGTTTTTTTAAGAGTTGTCACCTGTTACAAAAATATTACATCACAACACCAAAATAAACTAAGTATAACGTAAGCATTTTTGTAAAACAGATTCCTACACCAAAAATATTGTCACATCACGTGCAACACCTAGTTACTCACACTAGCTAGATGGCAAAAATAGAAAAAAGATAAATGAGAAATATCTCCTAATTTTTTTTAATTTAAAAGATCTTTGATGACAAATTAATTGCAGAAGATGAAATTATTTTAAAAAAACAGTTTTTAAAACAAAACAGAAAAGAAGAAAATCAAATATACCCTTATATATGTCATAACACAAATGAAAAATATCTCTTAAAAACCACAAATAAAAAATATTTTACAACAATCAAAATCACTATATTTACATATATATTTTTTGAGAAATTTAGGAATACACCCTCTAATAGATCCGAATTTCCTAGGTCCCAAAAAACATGCATTCATATAATCAAACAATGGGAATTATATTATGAAGATCAAACGATTCATATATCATTTAAGTAAATTCAACTTAAGAAAAAGTCTTTAAAATTCTATTTGCTTGATCTTTGTTATACATCCAGATTCATGAATGCGTGATTGTGTGACAACAACTTAACCAAAGTGTTAATTTTTTGTATGCTAATTCTCATATATTTTTTTTTTATCATAATTCATATTGTATTTTTAACTTTGTTATATGAATCAAACAAATAAGTTTCTTTCTCTAAAAGAAATACACCTTTACTTCTATAATGTATAAAATTACAATCATATTATAACTAAAATAATTTTATTGGAGTAAAATAAAACCAATAGAAATTATAATTTTTTTTATCTAAATATTTAATGTAATTACATGCTTGTAGTTAAACTTGAGAATACATATTCAACATCATTATACTAATTGATTTGTTGGTCCATGCACTCTATAAGTACATGTAGAGATTACAAATATATTTATAATTTTAAAATTTAAATTAAGAAAGAAAAGTTTTGAAGTTTTTTCTTTTTCAAAAGTAGTTTTGAACTCTCTTAACCAAATACAAAAATATCTATAAATTTTTGTTTGCTCTGACTTTCTCATTTTACCATAAGTGGCATGATAAGAAACTGAAAATTTGGCACCAAAAAAAGGGTGGTTTGGTTGGGGCAGTGAGTACCCACAGTGCCCACACATGTAAAAGAAAACACACACCGTCATCTACTTTCTTTTTCTGGAACAACCTCAACTTACCCCTTTCTTAGCTAAATTCCTCTCCACTCGTTTTATGCCCTCTTCTCAATCTCATCATCATCATCATATTCATTTTCCTTCAATAACTCTCCCAACAAAAAAGCTAACTAATCCTCACACCACTTTCTTCTTCTTCTTCTTCACTTCTCACACTCATTCATTCTTATTATTACTATCCACACCCTTTCGTTCGTTTTGTTTGGTTCTCATGGGTTGAACTTGACCCCCTTGCCACTGCGACGCCGTTTCCGTTAAATGGAGTGGGACAGCAATTCCGATCTCAGCGATGACGACGCCGTTTCGTATGTCCTAAACGACGACGATGATGACGCCGTTGGACCCCTCCCCTTCCCCGTCCTCCAAACGGCACCGTGCGGCTTCGTCGTCACCGACGCGCTCGACCCCGACCACCCCATCATATACGTCAACGCCGTCTTCGAGATGGTCACCGGATACCGCGCCGAGGAAGTGCTCGGTCGCAACTGGTTAGTGCCCTCTATCGAGAAATTTCGTTTTTTTTAGGTTTAGGTTTTTGTGAGCATTTTTGTTTTGCTTTGAAATACTAGGAAAAATTGGAATTTGTAATGCTTGTGGTACCGAATTCCAGTGGTGGCTCGAATTTGGAATGGAACTGTTGCGTTGTGCGTGTTTGGGGTTTATGAAGGGATTTGGATTTTTGACTTTTGCGTGATTCGTGTAATCGTGATAGCTTTTTGGGAATTTTGTTGTCTGTGTTGAGAGGTGCATTTCTCGGTTCTATGGCGGAGAACTCGTTCGGGTGTGAAGGGATTGGGGAAATTAACTTAATACTGCACGTGATGTCGTGATGAGATGCTAAACGTGCTTTTTTTTTTGAGTAATGCTATATCTTCTTACAAATATCTCTGATATGTTATGAAGAAATTATTAAATGAAAAAGAGATATATTTAGTGTATTGGCAACTTTAAAGTCATTCGATATTTTCTTTATTTAGTAAGTAGGAGAATTAGTAAGATGATTTTGAATTATTATTTTTTTCTCTGTTTTTATGACTTGCACTAAATCCTGAAACTCCACTGTTTTGTGAATGATTTTGGGTGCTTTAAGAAAAGATTGTGAAAATGGTCATTTCCAGATAGGTGTCCTGAGTTAGGGCTTTAACTTTGTTTTAAGTGCTGAACTTCTTATTATTATTTTGGTCCTTTGATTGAAGGGGTTTGGGAATCCAATTCTGTAGGCTATGCATGGTGTAATGAACTTGTCTGCTTGGTTGGTGTGTGTGGAAATGAAATGGGATTTTTATTAGGGCCAAGACTATTTAATGTCTTCCGATGAGATATTCCTTTTGCGCACCTTTATTTTCTTATGGATTTTGTGAAACAGTTTGATACGGTTCTTTGGTAGGGTTTGTTATATTGCTCTAGTAGGTGGTGATATGACAAAAGGTAAGTAGTTTGAATTGTACAAAACCTAAATAGCAGGGGGCAGATGATATAGGATTTAGGAGGGTAAGAGAAATAATCAGAAAGAAAGAAGAGCGAATAAGAGCAGAACAGAGAGAGAAGAGAGAAACAGATAGATCAAAGAATTGGGTAGTGCACTTCTATTATTATCATTCCAATCTGTGTTGAATATACAACAATCATCTTTTATTTATAGGCAGCTGCCCAACAGCTATAAAAAATCATAATTAACTAACTAACTAACCAACTTACATTCTTTTCCTATTTATATTTACATTTACATAACAATACCCCTCCCCTAAAAGAGGATCCTTGCCCTTGAGGTTCTTGAACTTCAAACTGAATGGTACGAGGAAGATAATTTCTGTTCAATCCCCAAAGTTTTCAAGAACTTCTAAATATTACTCACAAAATCAGGATCCCCATTACTAATTATCTCCACTGGTGCTCGATATAGTTTGTAAATTTGATACTTGAAGTGCTGAGCCAAGTGTTACTGCTGTATATGGATGTGAAAGGACCACAAAATAGGACTTTGATAGAACAACAATTTATAAAAGTAATAAAAATATAATATAGAACACTGAAATCACACACAATACAGCAGATTATCTTCTGTCCAAGAGACAAAGTCTCCTTCAGAGATTATCTTCTGTCCACAAACTACAAATAACTTCACACTGCCTAATTACACATCATACTATCAAATATATACCTCCTAATTCATAACTATCAGCTGTTATTTTCTACACATAACTACCTTTCTGCAATTTCTAATACATAACTGTTTTTTAAAGCAGTTACGAGTTTCTAATACAGAACTGATTTCTAGAACAGTTATTTTCTACACATAATTGTCATAACTGCCCCTAACTTCAGTTTCCATCATTTCTGCCTGCTGAAACATCAGCCTTGTCCCCAAGGTTGAAAGTTGGAAACTGGTTTCTTCCACATTATCCTTACCCACTTCAATACGAATTACTACTTCATCTTTGTTTAGGACTTTATTATCTCCCAAAATTACCAATCTTAATTGTTTCACTGCTCATTGATGTAAGGGATGGAACTTTTCTCCACACCAAAAGCATGAACCATTGCTTTTCCTTTCTATCAATTCTTGGTATGTTAAATGGCACAGACCTCTTCTTTTCACCCCCAAAATTATGCCCATCTCCATCCTTATTTTGCCCAGAAGATGCTGATCTTGAAAGAAGATTTCTGTTATGTGAACTTCATAGACCAAAATCTCGATTGTTTCCTCCATCCCTATTGTTTCTTCCTTTAGATGAGGCAGTTACGGAACTTGAACAGAGACAGATCCCAATCCTATTCCTCCTATTCAATGGCCTCTATGTAGTCCTGAAACTGCTTCCACCATTATTCCACCCACAAGTGCAGGCAGATCTGAAATTTCTGCCTCCTTATGGTTTGCATACTGCTTGCTTGAATTCTTGTTTTTGGTTGAAATGTTTGCACCTGATGCTTAATTTCAGGTTGCATCCCACTCAAAAAATAACCCCAAATAATATTCTTCTGGTGAACAATTAACTTGTGATGAGAGAAATTCAAACGCTTCTATAAATTCTTCAACCAACCCCTCTTGTCTCAACTCAGCCAGTTTTGTAGAGTTGAGTTAGGCTCCAAACCCACATTCTAAGGGACAATAGTCTCCTACAGAGATTATCCTCTGTCCACAAACTACACATATGACATAACTATAGAAAGGGACTCAGACTAAGACACCTAATTTCCCCTACCAACTACTGACTTAGATCTTTGCTACAATTGGAACTAAGGGACTCAGATTGGAGGATCTTGAACGTTTTTGTGAACAATTCTGGGCATTGCCATGGGCATTACAGAATGCTCGTGTTTATTGAACTTAGAAATGAGTGTAGTTTACTGAGAGGAACAAAGTTCAGTGTTCTGTGATTCAGTTTGGTTTTCATTTTTATAGAAATTCTTGTGTGATTAGATGACGAAATTAGAAAAAGGAATTGAGATTGAGATTGAGATGAGAGTGAATTTGAATGGGGAGATTAGATTTTTGTGATCTTTTTAGATTGGTTGTTTTCTGGGTTGAGAAATGAGTTTTGAGGGTTTGGAGTAGAAGACTTTTTATGTCCCCAGTTGCTGATTTATAGTATGCTGTGTCCTCAGTTGGTGATTTATAAGGTTGGGGGTTGAAGGCATTTTATGTCCCCAGTTGGTGATTTATAGTATTTTTGTTCTCCCATTGCGTCAAGTTCGATCCGTGTCAACGAGAAGCTGATATATATAGCTTCTAAGTTTATTTTGCTATTTGATGTGCTTTTACCCACTGATTTGAGTATTCGATGCAGTAGCAAGCATGCATTTAGTTAAAAAGTTGGGAGAAGGGTTTAAGAAAAGGTTATTTTTGAGCATAGTATGTAGTTGGGATAGTGACTTCTAAATCACATGGCATTTTTTTCCTAAACGAACTGTAATTAAATGGAGTTTTGTGGATTTTATGCAATGGCAAAACAATATAATTGATGTGCTAGTGGTGTTGATGATTTCATACAAATCTTACCATGTAAAGGGAATACTAGAAAAGGTTTTAGCATTCACTCCCCTGCTTGAACATCAATGATTGTTGATGATGTCACTTCTCCTGCAGGAGGTTTTTTGTAAAGAAATACTGTACTGTTACTAGTGACCAAGACTTAAGTGCATGCATAGTACATGTGTATTTGTGCAAAAAGATTTGATAAATTAAAGGAGTTTAATATATTGCTCCCGGCTGCAAGAGGTGTTTCTGAGAATTTTGTCGCATAGCATTTATTGATGATGGTAGAATTAGATAGTGTTGTTGATTGTTGTTATTAGAACTTGTTGATTTAAATTATTCAGGTATCCATCCCATGTACAATTGCTAATCTCAGTCATGATGAATAACTGAATAAGTAAGCCTGTTTCTTCTTGAATGGTCTGTAATTGGTGGTTCCTAATTTTGGAATGTATATAAAGTGTTTTTCATTTGATACTCTCAGAAACTGGACAACCATGTTGCAATTTAAAGTTTAAACCTCTTAGGTTTATCTTTAATTTTTCAATTTCGCCTGTCTTCTGTATAGGAGGATTCTTACCCCCTCTCCAGTCTCTGGTTTTCACTCATTTTTCTCTTATAAAATTAATGCTTTTTTTTTTTTTTTTATATAAAAAAGTTGTCAAAACTGGATGCCTTCATGGCTTTGGTTTCCCAGCTTTCAATGTCTAGTGCTTATATTGTTAATATGTAAAATATGTTATTAATGATTAGATCAAATGCATTTGGAAGTTAAATTCTTTGAAACAATATTCCTCATTATTAATTTAAATAAGATATTTTATAGTTTTGCTAAAATTTTTGATAGTTGTATGCAGTTTATATCTTTATAAATTGCTTCTTTTCCTATCTAGTACACTGTTTATCTACATTAGAAGAAGTTGTTTCGGCTTGACAGATTATAGAATCTTAGGACACTGGGTTTGGGCCTAAGCCTAACCACTCAGCTGAACAGGGTAGTTTGATAAGAGCTGCTGATGTGGCAGTTAGTTAGGATATGCGAGTGGTTATTGGGAAAGGGGGAATAGGTGTAATCATCATTCAGTATCTTTTCTGTTAGAAATCTAATGGGTTGGTCAGAGAGAGAATTATCTCTTCTCTGAGGAGCTTTGCTCTGGGATTACAGGGGGTCTTGTAATATTTTTTACCTTTTTCTATCAATAATATGTTTTGATTTCTCTTGAACTCAAGTTCTAATAGAATAAGGTTTTTTGAGATAAATGGAAGATTTGTCTTGTATGCTGAGTGTTGTAAATGTCCTATTGCTGTTCAAATTTTTTTTAGTAACATTTGTGAGAATAAATTGTATAATCATATTATTGTCACTTCAAGCGAGAATTCTTCTTGTCTTTAATATTTTGGACATTTGATGATGTAACCTGTACACTAACTAGGGAGAAAAAGAAGGAAATAAGGCACAAGAGCATTCTATATAAGCGAACAAGCAATTCATGCGAGCCCTTTATGACATGTCTTACTTGCTTAAGTCTCAACCTTTTCGAATTCAATGTGGTATGTTCTAATCATTTAAAATATTTTGCAGCCGTTTCTTGCAGTGTCGAGGTCCATTTGCTAAGAGAAGGCATCCATTGGTGGACTCGACTGTTGTTTCAGAGATTAGAAGGTGCCTTGACGAAGGGGTTGAATTCCAAGGTGAGTTGCTGAACTTTAGGAAAGATGGATCTCCACTTATGAACAGATTGCGGCTGACGCCTATATATGGAGATGGTGAGATAACTCATGTCATTGGAATCCAGTTCTTCACAGAGGCAAACATTGATCTTGGTCCCCTTCCGGGTTCTACAATTAAGGAATCTACTAAATCATCGGATCGGTTTCATTCTGTGCTTTCCTCGTTGAATCCTCTTCCAGTGGGCGATCGTAATGTTACTCGTGGAGTTTGTGGGATATTGCAATTAAGTGATGAGGTATTGTCTCTCAAGATACTTGCTCGCTTAACTCCAAGAGATATTGCATCAGTTGCTTCTGTTTGTAGGCGATTGTATGAGCTAACAGAAAATGAAGACCTTTGGAGAATGGTGTGCCAAAATGCATGGGGCAGTGAGACTACACGTGTTTTAGAGACTGTGCCTGGTGCAAGGAGACTTGGATGGGGACGGCTGGCAAGAGAACTGACCACTCTTGAAGCAGCAGCATGGAGGAAACTGACTGTTGGAGGTGCTGTTGAACCTTCACGCTGTAATTTTAGTGCTTGTGCAGTTGGTAATAGAGTTGTCCTATTTGGTGGTGAAGGGGTTAACATGCAACCTATGAACGATACCTTCGTATTGGATCTCAATTCTAGTAATCCTGAGTGGCAACATGTCCAGGTGAGTTCTCCTCCCCCTGGTCGGTGGGGCCACACACTTTCTTGTGTTAATGGTTCTCGTTTGGTTGTATTTGGAGGCTGTGGAACGCAGGGCTTGCTCAATGATGTGTTTGTTCTGGACCTGGATGCAAAGCCTCCAACTTGGCGTGAAATTTCTGGATTGGCTCCTCCACTTCCGAGATCTTGGCATAGCTCCTGTACTCTTGATGGTACCAAGTTGATAGTTTCTGGTGGCTGTGCTGATTCTGGGGTACTTTTGAGTGATACTTTCCTCCTTGATCTGTCAATGGAGAAACCTGTCTGGAGAGAGATACCAGTGGCATGGACTCCACCTTCGCGTCTGGGTCACACACTATCCGTTTATGGTGGTAGGAAAATACTGATGTTTGGGGGTTTGGCCAAGAGTGGGCCCCTGCGTTTTCGCTCCAGTGATGTATTCACGATGGATTTAAGTGAGGAGGAGCCATGCTGGAGATGTGTAACGGGGAGTGGAATGCCTGGTGCTGGAAATCCTGGAGGCATAGCTCCTCCTCCTAGACTTGATCATGTGGCTGTCAGCCTTCCAGGTGGGAGAATTCTGATATTTGGTGGGTCTGTTGCGGGCCTTCATTCTGCTTCCCAGCTTTACATACTAGATCCAACTGATGAGAAGCCTACATGGAGAATCCTAAATGTACCAGGGTGCCCTCCAAGATTTGCTTGGGGACATAGTACATGTGTTGTTGGAGGGACAAGAGCTATTGTGCTGGGTGGTCAAACTGGGGAGGAATGGATGCTAAGTGAGCTCCATGAACTTTCCTTGGCAAGTTCTGTCATCTAGACCCAGTTAATAAACGGGCATGCTGTTGCAAAGGAATGCTAAAATCAGGAAATCATTTTAAGGAGGAAAAGGTTTGTGTTGGTCACTGATAACTCTTGATGAGTATTGCTCTGGTCAGAACATTTGTGTATTAAGTCATTTCTACAATGCATTTTATTTTATGGTTGATTCTGGCTCGAGAACTTTTCAATGAGTGACACAATACCATGTTTGGCTTTTTTGAGGTTTTGTGAGACTTTGCCCTTCAGTATGCACAATGAATTATTCTTCCTGAGTAGACTATTAGTGTCTGATAACAAGTAGGTAATATATTAGGATAGTAGCTCACTTGATTTCCCTGTCTGTTGCTTTGTTCAAATTATGTATTTTGAACCATGACGAAGGATAGAAAAAAAATGCTGTTTATAGTAACGTAATTAGGTCTGTTGTATGTAATGGAGGTATCTACTTCTGTTTTATGCTTTTGAACGAGTCCGCTGACGTGGTCATAATTGGTTGTACTGGTTTGTGCCACTGCAAACAGGTGTATAAGCTAGGGAACCTTGCAGTTTGTACATATTTTTGTTAATGTCGTGATAATATGGAGTATGGGAACATTTGTATGGTTTATTATTATTTTTCTTGACATATGTTCAGATGTTCTAGCATTTGTGTTCGATGGTATTGCTGTGACTATACTTGTTTGGCCATGATAAATCATTATCTGAGACTGTAACATGGAAGATATTAGAGTTAAAATAAGTACTGATTTGTTTGGTTCAGATTTTGGCATAATTAAATTAAAAAAATGGTTAAATAGTAAGTTCAGAAAATAATGATTTTGTTTCAATGATAAAATGTAGAATGATTTTTGAAATATAATTATTATGTTATGCATTTAAATTCTATGGATCTTGTGTTTAGAATTAATTTTGCCCTAGAAATTTAATTATTTTTACTTATAATTAATGTTTTTCACTCTAATATGCTGGGTTTTTAACAGTATACGTGAATGCTTGAAGGACCGGGTGGTGATACTAGAGCATGTTTAGAGAGGGTGATTCTCTGATTGGTTAGTTAAGCATGATTCAAGAGATAATGTTGCATAAAGCATATGGAAATGTTAACATACTGTCAGATATGATGGACAATGTAATATAGGCGCGAGTAAAAAGATGTCTTCTGGCTAGTTGGTCTTTTCCTATTTAGGATGTCTAGAAACGCACACCAAAGTGCTTAATGTAATTATAGGCTTGATCAAACAGTTTCCAACTGAAGTATTGTTTCACTAAACATCAATAAATGGTTATTTTGAAATTTAAATCCAGTCAGACCACGCCATCTATGGAAACAAAGTGAATAATTAGGACTGAGTTACGAGTTATAAGGTTGATTCAGTGTTGAGAAATGGTGAAGGAAGAAAGGAGGGGAAAGGAGTTGTGGGTTCAAATGTTTTCAATTGATATTTTTAACAAAATTAACAAATTGACGTTTGTCGATTAAAAAACTGAATTAGGTTTGAGTTACACCTCGCCAATAGTAATTGAATTTGGATTGAGTATCACCCTCTTTTCTTTTTGTTTTAATATTGTATTTTAAAAATTGTTTAACTGTCCCTTTTTGTTTCATACCATACTAGTTGCATCTGGTAAAAAAAAGTTGGATCCCCCAGAGCCCCTAAACTCATTGATGCCATCCTCTTTTTGTTCCCCCTCTACTTTGAGGTCAGGAGATGCGACCACCAATGCTATCATAAGATATTCAAATGATAAAACAGTAACTTGAGAAGAGCCAGCAATACACTCCATAGGAATTTTCTTTTATGGGTTAAAATATATTGAAAATTACAAAATTAGGAGAGAGCGTGATTAAATACTATGTAGGATACATTGAATTTTATAATTTTTACTAAATTTCAACCAATGACAAATGATGTGTTCAAAAGAATGTGATCCTAATATTTTTTACATTAATTTTGTTCTATTTCATTCACTTCACCCTTCATTAGAAATAACAAAGTCATTTATTGATGGAGAAAGTGACTGTTTTTTTTTTTTTTTTTTTTTATCTATAGGAAACGGAAATAGGTAAGGAGTTTATGTTAAGAGTAATACTCTCCCGTCCCATTATAATTGTGGTGTAAGAGAAAAAAATTCATCCTAAAATAATTATCATTTTGTTTTTTAATACAACATTAATTACCTTTTTTCATTATTATCCCTTATAATATTAATGGTTGACAATAAAATTTATAAATAAATTAATGATGATATAAGATTAATTTTATAAAATTATTATTCTTTGATCTATTAATTATTTTGTCTTGGTCTGTATAAAATATTGTAGAGAGTAATAGTTAGTTAAAAATAAGCTCTATATGTAGAACACTTTGGTACGGTTGATTGTATCTTTTATCATATTAATGAAATACAATGAGATACTTTATTGGTACTGTTCTCCTTTTCTTTGAGATCAATTACTGGTTACTCGTATCTCTTCTCCTGAATTTTCTGCTAGTTTATAACTCACACATTACTTAATTAATTGAGCTAAACCTTGGTAAAAAAATGACTTTGTACTCAAAGATATTAGTCCTTTCATATCTCTGTTTTACGGTCACGTAGTTCCATTTCCGCTAAAAAGAATGTTAACTACAGTTTACTCTTGAATATGTCGTTATTAATTACGCAGGAAGATTCCATGAACTACAAAATGCGTTTCACCAATATGACAAACCAAGAAAGTAGAAATCCAAAACGTAGTGTTTGTCGTTAGTGGTTTTGTTCATATGTTAATTGCGGGCACTCTTGGAATATAGCTATCTAACTCAGTCAATCAAGTATATCCATGGCATATGGTATCAAAGGAATTCATAAGACCTGGCATCATGCATGTCACATCTGAATGTTGGAACGGCCACGCGGTTCATTGTTTTAAAAATTAGGATACATATATGATTGTTTTCTTTAATAAAGGAAAGAGATTTTGCATATCAATTACATTACTTTCCCCTCTTCTTCCAATTTGCTCCTCACTATCACTCTTAGTCTTTTGAATTCTCATCTTTTGTTCGATGTCGACCACACTTATCATTGTCATGGGTAGGATTTTAACTTTAGTTACATTGTTTTGTTTTCAATTTTTATGTAGTTCTGTTTCTTGTTAGTCACAAGATTTTTGTTCTGATTGAATACTAACACATATTGCAGTTGTTGCGCTAGTGGTATTTGGTTAATGCCTGAGAATGCTTCAGATTGCTCGTAGGTTTCTTACTCCAGACACACAATTTATGACACTCACTATGGATAAATTTCTGAACGAGATGGAAAAGGAGCGGCCGATCAGATTCACCGATCAACATCTGAGGATTGCAACTGATAACTACTCTTACTTGTTAGGGTCAGGAGATTTTGGAAAAGTCTATAAGGGAATTTTTAGCGACGGAACCATTGTAGCTGTGAAGGTTCTACACGGGCTTTACGACAAGAAAATGGAGGAGCAGTTTATGGCTGAAGTGGTGACAATTGGCAAAACTCATCATTTCAATCTGGTTCGGCTCTACGGATTTTGCCTCGAAAGAAACTTGATAGCACTGGTTTATGAATACATGGGGAATGGCTCTCTTGACAAATATTTGTTTCATGAAAACAAGACCATAGGATTTGAAAGGCTTCATGAGATTGCAATTGAGACAGCAAAAGGCATTGCTTACTTGCATGAAGAATGCCAGCTAAAAATAATCCACTATGACATCAAACCATGAAATATTCTCTTGGACAACAACTTCAATCCTAAAGTTGCTGATTTTGGTTTAGCCATGCTTTGCAACAGGGAAAATACTCATCTAACCACGACAAGAGGTAGGGGGACTCCAGGTTACTCTGCACCTGAACTTAGGATGCCTAATTTTTCTGTGATTCACAAGTGTGATGTTTATTGTTTTGGAATGTTGTGATTTGAAATTATAGGCAGGAGAAGAAACCTTGCGTTGAACTTGTCGAAAGCCGGGAGTGGTTTCCAATGTGGGTTTGGAAAAGGTTTGATGCTGGAGAATTTGAGAAGTTAATAATAGCATGTGGTGTAGAGGAGAAAAATAGGGAGATAACATAGAGAATGGCTAATGTAGCTCTATTGTGTGTTCAGTATAAACCAGATTCAAGGCCTATAATGAGTGATGTGGTGAAAATGTTGGAAGGTTCAGTGGAAAATCCGAAACCTTTGAACCCATTTCAGCCATTTATGGATGGGAATTTCACTTCTCATCTGGTCCAAATGCCACTGACCTACATTACAGATACTAGCGGTTCTTCTGTTGTGGTAACTGACTCTAGCATTGTACATGCTACTCCTACTATGAGGAATATGCCATTGGATTAGCCTCAAGTTAGGGTTGATTGTGGACCTATGCTACTTGATGGAATATTCTATACTTGATCTGTAAAATATTTTCCTTTCTGCTAGTTTGATTCTATTGAATCCAATTATCCATGTTTACTTATTTATGTTTTTACCATAATATTCTTTTCTATTTGCCTCTAAACTATTTGGAGTTAACTGCTTTATATAAGTGAAGCAAACAGGTAAATATTGGCTCCAGAAAGATATAGGGAGGTCAATCAGCAACTTCACCTCAGCCAAGGTTTTAAAAAACGGTATATGATTGGTGCTGCAACATCAAGGTTTTTGAGGTCTCTATAACCACCATTACAATTGTGATTACCTAACGGTGATACTTTGTCGGCAAGAAAAAAAATGTTAATGGAGAAAAAGTATAAAGACTAAAAGTTTAGGAGATAAAGATAAAATTCAAAAAAAGTTTAACGACCAAAAACTTATTAAATCCAGAAAAAAGCATAGCTATGAAGCAAGAAGAAAAGATGACAGGGCAAACAAATGGCGTTTTCGTGATGGAAGTTTTGTTCGCTGAAGCTGCTCATATTTGTTGTTAAAGATTAGATAAAGGATAGAGGAGAGAAGATATATTTTCGAAGTTATTCATTTGCTCTTTCAATAGAGATAGACTTAAATATATAAAATAAAAAATCTCTTATTTTTAAGCATGATTAAAACAGTTTTTAATATGATAAAAATAAAATCATAACTCCTAAAGAATATATCTTAAGCAACATACAATTTTAAATTTTAAAAATTTGCTAAAACATCCACTTATGCAGTTATTGTAGACACAGTTTCAACAAATCTCCTCCTTGCCTCAATGGTTGCAGACACTAGTTTATTTCTTAAAGCTTAAAATCTAGCTTTTGGAAGAACTTTTGTTAAGACGTCTGCACTTTGATCTTCAGTTCTGTAGTAAATTAGTTTGACTTCACCTTCTCTGTGTGCTTCCCTTAAAAAAAACAACTTGATCTTGAAATGTTTAGTCCTGCCATGAAAAACATGATTATTTGAAATGGAAATAGCTGCTTGATTATCAACAAGAATCTGTGTAGGCTCCTTTTGTTCCATATGTAAATCAGGAAGTATACGCCTTAGCCAAATAGCTTGATTCACAGCTGCAGTGCTTGCAACCTCTGCCCACAACTTCTTTGGCAACTCCTTTTCATACAACATCCACCTTGTCATCTCCATGATACTTCTATTTTTCTCTCACTTACACCATTTTGTTGTGGGGTTGTACGGTACAGTGAGTTGGTGCTCTATGCCAGCTTCTTCACAAAATTTGTGAAAGGTGTCATTTGCATATTCCTTCCCATTATCTGATCTTATTATGCTTAACCTGCAACCACTTTGATTCTCCACCAATGATTTATGTTTCCAGAATATGTTAGCTACCTCATTCTTGGATTTAAAGAAATAAATCCAATAAAATCTGGAATAATCATCAATAAATGTAATATAATATCTATTACCATTAAAAGATGTTGTTCTTTGAGGTCCTCCGACATCTGTATGTACTAACGACAATTTTTGTGTTGCTCTCCACGTTGTTTGGGAAAATGGTAATCTAATTTGCTTGCCATATGGACAAGCTACACAATCAGACAATTTGTCTTCAAGCAACGACACACCTTTCACCAAGGCATGTTTCTGCATGTATAGAAGTCCCGCAAGGTGGAAATGTCCGAGCCTTTTGTGCCATAATTCAATGTTGTTGTAGGTGCTTGAAAAAACTATTTGCTCCTCCTCCATTAGATTTAGAGCATAGCTTTTGGCCCTCATTTTCACCTTAAACACATTTATGCCTTCTGCATCCTTAATCAAGCACCATTTGCCTTCAAATATAACTTTGAAGCCCTTTTCAACTAGCTGCGCCACACTAAGCAAATTCTGGTCAATGTTAGGCACATATAAGACATCAGAGATATTTTTCAAACCTGTTAAACTTTCTATAGTAACAGTTCCTTTTCCTTTGATTGAGATGAAATCAACATTTCCAATTTTTACTTTGGAAAAAATGGTTTTGTCAAGCTCTTTAAAAAGAGTTTGGTCGTTCGTCATATGATTTGTACAACCATTGTCTATTAACCATGAATCACTAGAACTATTGCTTGTAGAAAAACATGTTGCAACAAAGAGTTGCTCTTCTTCTTGTTGCTCCATGGACACCCTTGCCTCCTCTGGTGACTTGCAAATTCGTTCTACATGCTCCAGCTTACCACATTTTCTGCACTTGATGTTAGGCCTCCACCAACATTTTTTTGGAGAGTGGTTTGTTTTTTTGCAGTGTGGACAAGGCGGAAAAGTATCATTTTGTTGCTTGTTGGAGCTTTCAATTGATTTCTTGTTCTTCCATTTGTTGTTCTTCTTATCTTTGCCTCTTCCTGAGTTTTGTGCTTTTATATGAAAAGCACCTTGTACTGCCTCCTCATGTCTCATAAGTCTCCCCTGTTCCTGTGCCTGTAAAGCATTTACCAATTCTCCAAGGGTGATATTTGACAAGTCTTTTGACTCCTTTAATGTTGATATTTTAGATTCATACTTTTCAGGTACAGTAACAAGTATTTTTTGCACTATCCTTTCGTCAGTAAAATCCTTACTGAGGAGGCATACCTTGTTGAAAATGCTCAACAGTTTGTCAGCATAACTTTTGATAGTTTCTGTCTCCTTCATGCTCTGCATCTCAAATTCTCGAGCCAAGTTAAGTGCCTTCATGCCTTTGGTTCGCTCACTACCCTGATACTCTGATTTAAGGTAGTCCCAAATGTCCTTTGCAGAATTCATATTCATAATTCTCATAAATATGATTTTTGAAACTGAAGAGAAAAGACAAGCTTTGGCCTTGGCCATTCTTGTCTTCCTCTCTTTGTGATTCTTCAGCTGAGCCACTGTAGGATTTTCAAGCAGTGGCCAAACTGCATAGTCTTCTTCTATTGATTTCCAAAGATCTAGTGCCTCAATATGAGTAGTCTTACTTGTAGCCCATAGGTCGTACTCCTCACCATCAAAAACTGGCGGTGGTATTATGTGTGTTGTGTTTGCTTCCATTATGGTTTCTCTCAACTCACATATTCCTCAAGACAATGACTCCTGATATCAATTTGTTGTTGAAAATTAGATAAAAAATAGAGGAGAGCAAATAACTATTATTCATCTACTCTTTAAATAGAGATAGAGTCAAATATACAAAATAGAAAATTCCTTATTTTTAGACATGACTAAAACAGTTTTTAATATGATAAAAATAGAATCATAACTCTTAAAGAATATATCCTAACCAACAAACAATTTTAAATTTTAAAAATTAGCTAAAACATCTACGTATTCAAACTACTGTAAGCACCGTTTGAGCAATATTTATGATCATCCCTGAGTAATTTGGTACTTCACCCGTTATGAACAAAAACATTTGCCAAAAGTGCCATCTAAAAGATTTTCAAATAAATAATGGAAACATTCTTGTATGTTCCTCAGGAAAAATATTTCTTTCTCTAGAAGCATATCAAGCTTCATAAAAAAGAATTCTACGTCTTTTTAACACATTTGACAATATTTATGCTCCTAGAGATAGAAAAATGAGCATGCAAGAATTTCTACTCACTTGCTTTGTTTGTTTCTCTCATCTCTCTATTTACAATCATA